>NC_138035.1:54636316-54653816 GCF_964106645.2 Podarcis pityusensis | reverse complement strand
AGATGCTTAATTTCAACACTTAGAAACAAAACAAAGTTTGTATTTGATTTTCCGGAATCCAATACTATACTGGCATATTCAAAACTGAGAACATCAATAATGTTCTAGAGTTAGGTTTTGTGTCACTGGGCTCTTAGTTCTAAAGCATTTACTAAGAAGTTAAGTCTCAGTAGTTTCAATGGGCCATACTTCCAGAAATGCATGCTTAGACTCACAGCCTGACAAGGGTTATTATAAAACAGGACTGCATCTCAAATCTAAAGGGCACCTTCCAAATTAGAACTGAAACCTCTCGAAGCAGAGAAAATAAGCACCTGTAACGCAGTCTGCCAAGTGCCTTTTGAGGATAAAATGGACAGTTTCTTCACAAAACCCTGTATTTAGCCTTCCAACATATTACAGCTTGGTGGAAACTTAATGTAACAGGTCTGTAGTTATTGAATCTGAGGATTTTCCTAGTATGAGCCTGTTTGTCATGAGACCAGGCGCTGACCTGGTTGAGCCAGTAACTCATTTCTCATTCAGTCCTGGGTTACCCTCAATATATACTGGGCTAAATAGTGTTCATACTAGTACTTCACTCAGTGTAGCTATCAGCATTTTACTGCACACTAAATGCACAACCAGATTTGGCTAACCAAAAAGGCCCTAAACTTTCAGGGCCTACTTTGTCTTCAAATACAAAATAAGTAAACAATATAAGATAGATTCTAAAAAGTGAAATCATAAACTAATATTCACAACATCGTATTGCCAGCATTAAAAGCTCTGCCATGCCTCTCAACAGAGGCATAGTGTGGGCGGGGCGCATAGTGTCAACTTTCCCCTTTTCTTGCGAGGAATCCTATTCGGAATAAGGGAATTTCCCTTTAAAAAGGAGAAAAGCTGACAGCTATGGCGGTGCGGGGGGGGGGGCTAAACTCGGTAGTCCTCCCCATTCTCTTTTCAGCAGAAGGCTCTGGTCTTGTATGAGGCAAAGCAGCTGCAGCAGAAGCAACAGTAGCTGTAGACACCTCAGGCAACCTGCCTCTTCCCTGGGAAGCAGAGCAAAAGCAAATATGGCAAAATATTCAGAATGAAGGATGAGAGCTAGCCCCACCCACTGTAGTGGCTATTGTGCTGTCACTTGCCCTCCCTGTAAGGCTGTTGGCTCCGAAAGAAAACAGAGGGGAAGGGCAGTCACACACATTGTTCTGCTTTATATAGAAATATGAACTCTGAAGAAGCCTTTGATCCCAAGGAATGTCAGATGCTCCTAGCATGCCATTAATAACCATGCTACCGAAACCAGGTCTAACAGCATTTCACAGTGTATTGGTTTTTGACACCTGAGTGCATCTTATTTCACCAACGCTACAGTTCAGCTAGAGATCTTTATGCATTATTTGTCTCATGCTTTTCCAAACAACGTGAAAGAATTTCTGAAAGGCACCTTAGAAAAAACAACAACCACTACTGAGGGCAAGCAGTTATTAGGATATCAAAGGATGAGACATCAGGGCTTAGAAGTCCCGAGCAACTACGCACAATAATATTCTAGGGCCAGACAATTTTTTGCCCCAAGTTCAAGCTCTTAATGCTATGCAGAGGTAAGCAGGGTGCCTAAGCCCAACTGGTATTGAACATTTAGCACATTTGAAAACATTGTTTTCCTTGCATAGGATAGGAGAAGTGACAAACGAGTCAAACCACCATCACAGGGCAAATCTAAATAACGGTGATCCCTTGGGCAGTTTCACACGTCAACTTTCTCCGAATCTCTGCTGCAGAAATATATGTGTGGGCTTCAACGACACTAGTCCTCTTCAGGCAAATGAGTGGGACGACAGAGTGGTCAGAGGGAGAAGAGGGAGAAGACTAGGAAGAGGATGTGTTGGAAGCTGAAAAAGTAACAGGGCTTAGTGAGAATGGAGAAAGAAGCCCAGAATCAGAATCAGAAATGGAAGCAGGAGAGTGGGATGAAGGAGGCCAAGAAACAGAAATAAGTCATGCTGGTGAAGAGGCGGGGGTTTCTCCCCTTCCTCCTGCGACAAGCTCCCCTCCCCTCTGGTCTCCCAGGACCAGGAAGGGCATGAAGAGTAAAGGTGGGCATGCTGGCACAGTCTCTGATTGCTTGGGAAAGCCTGGGGAAAGGAGACTTAGTCAGCTGTGGGAAGGCAGGGCCCTTCAGTCCTTGCACCTGCCTCATAGGGACAAGACCTACTGAATAAGAGTCGCTGTGCTCACTGGGCCTAGCTCTACTGAACAGATCCTGTTTCCCCCCCTAATAGTTAAATTCACTTACTACGTGTGACTTATCGTTGGCTCACTCCTGACACAATTTTGCCAGTGCTACCCTTCCTTTCCGGCCCTTCAGCTCATCTGTTTGTGGGACAATTTTTTTTGCACAGAACAGACTCAAATTTCAGCAATCCTTGTTCAAATTATGCATAATTTAGTGTAGTTTTGAATGTTCTTGTTAGGTCCTGCATGAAGAGGCACAACTAAGGAAAAAGAGCAGGAGGGGCAAAAGATAGCTGGTTAAAGTTATGGAGCAGAATGGGACATGTTCAGGGCACAGATGCCTTGCTTGCTAACCGTTTAAAGACCTGGACAAGGTCAAGTTTGTTTCTCATCATCCAAGCAGGTAGTTCACATGCTCTCATGTTTTTTCTTCTCCTTCGCAATGAGTTCTAGAAACATGCTTCAGATAAGAGCCTTTATTCTCACAAAGCCCAATGCTATACCAGATTCCATACACTCTGCATAATTTGCTCTGCTGCATGTAGTAATTCACCTCTGCTTGTTCTGTGACTGCCAATGAGCCTTGAAAGCTTAGATCTTTGGCATGTCTATGATGCTATGCTAAAAGCAAATTGGCAGTGCTGGTAAAGCCTGTTCTCCACAATCTCAGAACCAAAACAAAAAGGAAAAAATGTTCAAAGTGTACATTTCACTTTTAAACCTGTGCATGTGAGGGTTGCTATCATGAAAACAAGATCCTGTATTTCCCAGGCACACAGAGCTTTAATTAAATGCTGTTGAGCTGGTGTCACCAGCAAGAAAGGGGACTTGGTGCAGTATTTTTCATTAATTAAACTGCCCCCCCCATAAAGAATGGTCAAGAAAATGCAGAGGAATAAAAATACATTTTCTATAGCAGAGCAAAATTATAGCTTGTATTTCAGAAACAACAAAAAGAAAAGCCCTCCTTTCTTTCTTTTCCTGCTAGTGAAACAGGAAAAGCTTTATTATTTTCTTCAGGGAACATCTATTAGGGGATTCCTATCATGAGGAAATAGGACTGGATTTTGCTTTTTTTTCTAAAAGTATCCAGTTCTAAAGTGCTCAACTGGGTGATCACCTTCTTCCTTTGACGGCCACAGTATCATCACCGGTTTTTGGCATCCATGTGTCTTGAGAGACAAAGGACTGTAAAGTCAAACTGCTGGAGAATCACAGTGCCTGCTGTGGCTGCAGAGACTCGAAACTGCTGCCTCCTGCATTGTCATCACCAAAGCGACCTCTCCAGAGCGCAAGCCTGGGCAGTGTGCCTGGAGATCCTGGTCTGCCCAGATGAAAACAGCCTCACTGTACCAAGTTATAACACTGCACATTCATGCAAAAGCATTTCTCTAGAAAATCCTTCCTCTAGACATGCTTCAGAACTTGAGCAGATTTATTTTAGTGGATACTTTGGTTACAGCCTTTAATGTTGGTGGTGGTCTGGCTTTTTAAAGTTGTTTTGCTTGTTAATTCAAATATAGCTAGTTACTTAGGATCTTTAAAATATTCTGAAACTTGACCAGTGCCTTTTAAATTGGTGAGGCTAAAAACAAACTGTATAAACAAATCCTGCCCTCTTCAAATTTTTCAGGTACTGAAGTTGAGATCCTGTAAACGTTCTAGCCCTGTTGAAGTATTTTAATCCCTCGTGTGATGAAAGAAAGCAGGAGCAAACATGCTAGCTCCATTGCCTTCCTTATTTTCCATTAGTCAAAGGGATAACTCCTTGTGAGTCGAGGACCTGCCACCCACATAGGATTATAAATAAGACACAAAGACACATTATTTTAGGTTAATGGGCAAAATAAGGTCACAACTTTATTGGTTACAGCATGTGAGTAGTATTGGCTTAGGCATTGGATAAAACAGCAATACATGACTCCACCCCGCTCAGCAGGGAGTCATTTCAGGGTTAACAACCAGTGGGAGGAGCTTATTGATGCAAACAGAACTGGACGCTTCCCCATGATGTCACCGGGGGTCGTGCCATGGCCCTAGCCACCAGCAAGGCATAGGACAGGATCCACGACTGCCAGATTCCTTTAACGGAATACCCCAAAGAGGAGGGGTAGATGATGGCCCATACCCAATCCTCCAACACAGCACACCTATTCCAATGCCTAACCGCCAATACCAGAAAGTTGTGACGAGCTGCTACGAGGTAGGCGAAAAAGCCAAGAGGCTGGTGCCAATTTGCCAAATGGATAAAAAATTCCTACCAGGCCCCTTGGGCAACCAAGGCAACCAACCAAAGTCCATAGCAAGGTCAATATGCAAAGGAAGCTGACCTAAAAGGGAGGGAGGGAGGGAGGGAGATCTGATGCAAGCAGGAACCGACTGGGAACAGAGCGCTGCCGCGGCTGCTTAAATGCAGCTAAAACTGCCCACCAGCTGGCCCTGTTGGCCGGCTGAAAGGCTTGGCTGCGTCAGCAGAGGCAATCAGAAGCAGGGTGCCGAATACGCCTCCCTGCCGCTGCGGAAAGCTGCTCCCACTCACAACTCCTCCCCTCTGGGAGGAGGAGAGGCCTTGAGTGCAGAGCCTTTCCTACTCATGCAGACTCCCCATGCCTTTTAGAACCCTGAAGCAGTTGGACATGGCACCAGTGACTTTCTGCAAATCTGCTAAGTTCTGAAGCTGTTTCAAACTTCATGCAACAGCCCAGAATTCTACTTGTCAACAGTATCTAACCCACTGATACTCCAGCTGTGTTTCGTGTGACGTGTGAGAAATGTGGAGACACGTCTCTCCACTCAAGTGGAACTGTTAGGGACCTGTGGCTAAGTGTTTGGCATATGCTCCAGACCTTTTCAGGCTTCAGATGTGCATTAGATCTTGGCTGCCACAGAAACAATGAAGCAGCCTGTAAAGAAGAATGGTGTAGCATATGGCCTGTAGTTGCGTAAAGCAGAGCCCTTGAGAAAGACAAAAGGAGCTGTCTCCTTCTCCAACATCACGGAAGACAAACGGTCACTCAAAAGGCTAGATTTCAACCCATAATGGAAGGGGGTTAGCACAAGAGGATCGTTGCGCATTTTGATAAATTATCCACCATGGATTGTCAGAATTGCTGGATTTAAACATATGTTGACCGGCAGGTTTGAAGGCTTCAGATCTCAGAGGCATAATATTTCATAAGAACAGCTGGATGTAACAATCCACACGGAAGTGCTGGAATCTTATACATTTTAATACTTGTCAACCAAAGTCAAGATTTTGTTATCTAATGCTCTTTTTGAGGGGCCTTGCATGTGAACTGAGTGCCTCCTTTTGGAAGAAGGTATTTCAGCCCATCCACAGAAGCAAGGTGACCCAAATGAGAGAGACTTCGATTATCTGAAAATGGGGAAATTGCAGGTGGAAGAAGAAGATTTAGGGAGGATTTTAATGTGTTGGAACTGTGTGATGTTTTGTATTAGCATTTTATAGGCTATTTTTTTTGCAGCTACGTTATGCATGCTTACTTGGAATTTAAGGCACAATGAGTTCAGTGGGACTGACTCCCAAGTTAGCACACAAAGGTTGGCAGCCTTTGAGTACTCTTTTATGCCAATGGTTTTCAAAATGTTCTGGGCCTTCAGGATAGGGCAAAGTGAATTCAAATGAAATACATTGTTCCTATAGGTTTTCAAAATGTTTCTCTGAACTCAAATCAGCTTAGAAGTAAAATGGACGACAAGAGGCATCCATTACAAAGGAGTCCCCAAGTAATAATGATTGGGTTAAGAAAAGCTGTGCTTATATTTCTTTTCTGATCAATACCACAGACTGGAATATAAAATAGAAGATTTGCTTGATATTTAGGTACAGTTGCTATATGCTGGATGTGTGTCAAAACTTACCCACTTTGGAATTTAAGAAAAACTCAAACACAGTAATATATACGATATTCACTGGTCCCACAGCTGTGTGAAGGAGGAAGGAAATGGAACAGGGTGTAGACACATTTCTGCTCCATAAAACCACAGTCTGAACCAGGCCTATGTCTTTCAATTTTTTAAGTTTCAGAAACACACATTTTCAAGACAGTATTTCCACATTTGAAACAACAGCAACTGAAACAAAGTACAATGCTGCAAAGTTATGCATTTCAAATGTGAAGCTTTGGAATTGTTTCGGCCCCCAGGTCTAATATTAAGGTTGGCAGAAAGGCTTTGTCTGTGTGGTGATGTACATCTGTTATGTAAACAAGAACTGCTTGAGTGAAATTTGCCTTCTCTGACTGTTTGTACTGAAGGAATTGTATGACCATAAAGAAAACAGTGAGAGACAAGCAATGAAAAAAGGGTGATACAGAAGAACAGAGGATGAAAAAGGCAACTAAAGAGTACCTGTCCCAGGAGATGCAATATACTACTTGACCTTTATTCTCTAGATTTGATTTGTTTGGAATGCAGCAGGTAATATTGAGACTTGGTACTCATGAATAGGGATACAATTGAAAGTTAGTAATTTCCACCTCAAAACCTCTTACATAGCTAGCACTCTAAAATATTGTCACTGAAGAGAAAGTATTTTCCAGTTTGGCTTATATAAATACCCTGCAGATTTCCAATATAGTTAATTTGGCAGTTGGACAAAGGTCATGAAATGTTCAATTTTCATATTAAAAGAGGTCATGTTTTGTAGAAACACTTGTTCTTTACTCTGGGGGGATGAATCAGAAAGGGGCCTGTGGGCTGCTTTGAACATGGCAGAAAACAGAGGAAGAAGAAAGATAACCTAAAATTCTTTCAAGAGGAGCAGGAAAGCTGCAAAAGAGTCAGATGCCTTGTAGATTGCCAGGGATTAAACAGAACAACCAAAGAGGGTTAATGGGATTGCAGGAAAACCAAAATATCCTTGAAATGATCACTTGTATAGACATAAAGTGTGCTCCGGATGGTGGAAGTGAGATTTGAGAACTATACTGAATAAGGGATATACCCTTTAGAACGCTGTCTCAGTTGGGCTGCAGAAGGACACAAGGAAGCATTGTGAAAAGTATGAACGTAAAGGAAAGAAATCCATAGTGCCAAACCATTGTAGATGTTTCGGTGTGCCCCCAAACCCTATGGAACTGTGGATAGTATCCCAATAACTGAACATTTTCTACAAAAGATCACACATGGACTAGAAAAGATGTGAAGTCAATACATGTAGCTAAAATGTGAATTCAGAATGGCTAGACTCAAAACCAGCTTTGACTCACTGTGGAACACAAAACAAAGACCGAATTTTATCTAATAAAGCAGGAGTGCCTTAGGAGAGCTCAAGGCTCATCTCCAAAGGATGACATTTAGGCTCCGTTCAAATGCCACAATTTCTGGTCCAACAAACTGTGATCTGAACAACCAAGAATGGGCTGTGTGCCTGTGTGTTCGATCCTCTAATCTCTTGCACCTTTTTTCAATGTGGCTTGGTTTCTTAACAAGAATTTCTCATGATGTACAAACTAGGAATGAATGATCCCTGCAAAACAGAGTATCAGTTTGATTCTGGTTTCGATGGATTGTTCAAGCCACAGTTTTCTGGTTCAGATGCCATGGGAAACTTGTTTGAGGAACCAGGAAGTACTGATGCAAAAGAGGGGAGGAGGCAGTGGGTGGGCATATGACTTATTGCAGCTCCAACAAACCATGGTTTGGTGAACTAGAACTGTTATACATTACTTTCAGCAGTATTTAGGCCTGAGTTTAAGTGTATAATAGATTTTAAGAAAAAAGAAGCTTGTGTGATTTAAATTAATTACCAGTGATGAACACCTCCTCACTCTCCACTGTGTTACCTCTTTTGTCTTGTGAATTGTTCAGTATTGATTTGAATCCCAAACCAAAAACAAGCATCTCAAAAGTAGGCTAACCTATTAGGTAAAGGGACCACTGACCATTAGGTCCAGTCGTGACCAACTCTGGAGTTGCGGCGCTCATCTCGCTTTATTGGCCGAAGGAGCCGGTGTACAACTTCCAGGTCATGTGGCCAGCATGACTAAGCTGCTTCTGGCAAACCAGAGCAGCGCACGGAAACGCCGTTTACCTTCCTGCCAGAGCAGTACCTATTTATCTACTTGCACTTTGACATGCTTTCAAACTGCTAGGTTGGCAGGAGCAGGGACTGAGCAACGGGAGCTCACCCCGTTGCGGGGATTCGAACCGCTGACCTTCTGATCAGCAAGTCCTAGGCTCTGTGGTTTAACCCACAGCACCACCCGCGTCCCTCAGAGGCTGACCTATTAAATATAACCTATTAAACTACCCAACAGGCCACATTTAAACACACAATTCTCTGAAAAATCCTACCAACAACCACTTTTTACCGCCCCACCCAATACACACAAATGAACAACTGAAATGGACTATCAGAAATTGTGTTTGAATGGCTGTTTTAGTTGTCCAGCTCCCATTGCCTTTATTTTGATTTCATTCTCTTACACACCAAAAACTGTTCCAGTTCATCCATTTCTCTCCTCCTGTTGTGATTCCATGCATTTGCAATGGTCCTTCTGGCAGAACCACGGCTCCTGCATTTCACACCAACCTCTTATGGCAAGTTTCCGATTCATTGTTGTTTTGGCGCTAATCACCAGGAGCTGGATCAAGCATTTATGTTCACTGCTTGGTTATGTCTGGTTGTTTTTTTACACTAATGAATATGTGAACTGATTCCATTGATAAAGCACTGTGTTTGAGATAATGGAAAAAATGTGAAAGTTGTATTTCATGTTAGGCCTATGAAATGAAATGATAGCTCACGCACACATGTAGGCCACCACTTGATGCCGCCGCTATGAAGCTACGCCCATGCATGCATGAACCATTTCTTGATGATTGGCAGCTGACTGTGAATTGAACCCACTGCAGAGGTGATACTGAAATTCTATCTGTGGTGTTGTACCTATGATGCCTAGGCTCATTCACTCATTTAAATCATGATTTAATGTTGCACTCATCAAGTGATGAGCTTTTGTGTGTGAACATTGTCTTTATATGTTTATGAACAATATGATGTGTCGTTTCTGCCCTGTAAACTTTCCAGTGCTACTGCAATAATATTTTGGCTTTTGTTCTGCTGGTTAGAGGCTGTGAATTTCAAAATTGGCTCATATCTTTCCGTTTGTAGGAATTTTTTTTGTCACATATAGTTACAAACTTAACTACAATAGTTAAAATTCAAGCAATTAGCATCTGAGCTTGCGTGTGTGTGGCTGTGGCCCAGGGGTCTGAGAATTATTAATCTGCCTCTACAAACATCCAATTGTGGAGAATTCAAAAGAGAACGGAATAAAGTTTTCAACAAAGCATCCATGCATTTTGCTTCTATATAGATCCCACAAAACCCCAAAGGATCCTGCAAACTTCTACAATCCATACTATGGGGATATGACACTTTTCAGCATAAGACAGCTGCAGGCACTCTATCTCTAGAGTGATCTTTTTGTTAGGAGGAAGTAGAAAGAATTGTGAAAGTGCAACAAATGGGGGTTAGAATATTATATAAAAAAGGAACATCAACTGTTCGATCAAAGGAATGTAACATTTAAACAACTAAAGAGGAAATGATAAAGGGCTGCAGTGGCTGCTGAGCGCAACAGCATATAAGGCTAGAAAGATCAGGGAGTTGATGAGCAGGGAAGCAAAATACAAGAGGCTAGATCTGAAATGTGAAGTGAAACAATATGAAGTGAATATAGAGGAGAACAGGAGAATGTGTGTTTTGGGGAGTTGGAGGAGGGGAGATGTTACTTGTGAACGGTATCTGTTACGGTACAGAAAACATTTTAATTCCACAGCAAATTTATTTGTTCTTTTACTACCCACATGCATGGAGCTGCTTAGATCCTCCCACTTCCGGACACATACACTCCTCAGTACTTATTTCAACATGGTCCACAACATCACTATAAATATTAAAAATTTAAATACAACAAGAAGGTGGAGTGCTACCTTTTGCTCAATTGGCTTGTCAATCTGAAATGCCAAGTGGTGCTCCTAAAACCTGAAACGTTCATTCAGACAGATAGAGCCTACATGTGAATCTGATGATACAAAAGGTCAGATACAAAGCTTCAGCATCTTATGAAGTCCACAAGTAGCAATCTTCTACGCTAAACTAAAGCCAGCAAGAAAGTAAACAAAATATATAACAATATCGGGACAGAGGGACAAAATTGCCAATTTCAGTTTCTCATTTTTCAATGTTAAGTTTGGTTTGCCTCATGTTCCCGTCAATTTGCAATTTGTTTTTAACATTTTAGGACATATTTCTCCTAGCACACACCTATTTTTCTTTGCAATTTTGCATTTTATGCACATTTCCCTCTAATATACATGTGTGCACATGCTTTTTTTGATAAAAGTAATGTCTTGCAAAATTCGGAGAATCTCAAATTTCAAATGACAGCTGTATTTCAGTTTGCGTCTTGCTTCAAAAAATTGCAGAATTAAGTAGGTCCTCATTAAAATACAAAAGGCACAAAATTTCTTTCCCATCTCCAACTGTAGGTAATATTTTCAATTATTTTCCTGGCCTTTTTAAGACTGCAACATAACACAACATTTTCAAGCTACCTTAATATATTACAACAAGGACATTAAATGGTGCTTATGCGTGATGTATTTCACAAAATGCTACAGCAGTGGTATCATCACTGACTCAATTAAATGATTCTCAATCATTCTCCCAAAGCTTGGTGCAGCTTTAAGCATTTGATTTATTTTAGAATATGCCGTGTGCAAATTTCACCCAGTGAACAAGGACTTTGCATCATAGAAGCCTCCTACAACAGAAGAGGCTCCAGAGTAAACTGAGATGCATCATGAGGTGGGACAAAAAGCAGAAATACAAAAAATGCAAAGACAGGGGTACAGGAATGGTATGAAGTTAAAAACACACGGGAATGAAAGGGATTGAAACTGGAATGATAGGTAACCTACTGTAAGTAGTGTGAAAGCGTAACAGTAGGGGACTGGAATAATCAGATATAGGAACAATCTGACAATGGACTGGTTTCAAATTGAAGCACCTCAAACAGACCTTAGAGCAGAATAATCACACTTGCCTTTGGGAACAAAATTTAAAGAATAAAAAAAGTTTGAAAATATAAAAAGTTTGATGTTTATGCAGATCAAACTGCAAAGAAGGAGAAGGAGAAGAAAGACCCAGGCTGGGCAAAAGTTGGAAAGGTAAAGAGGATAGGGGTTGGGAAAGACAGCAGAATACAAAAGGTGGAAAAGGATGACTGAAGCGATGCAGAGCTGAAACTCCCCTTTCTTGCATAGTGCAGAATTGGAGGACGAAAGACTGATTGAGCTCGCATATGCTCATCTTTCAGATGAGCTTCCATCCTTATTTGCTTTCTTCCTCTGTGCACTTTTGCTAAACTCAAATGTAACCTCTGCAGCAAATACTGTTATCACAAGAGACCATGGGTGCACACACAGCTTCAACTAATTCCAATATTTTAAAATGAAGCTGAATACAAGGATTGTAGTGTGTATGGGCCAAGTAATGCGCTGGGATGGCTATAAGAAAATACCTTCAGGAAACAACTCCTAGTTCCTTTTCTGAGCTGGTGTTTTGAGAACAGTTCAGAAAATAGCAACTCTCCCCCCTACCCCCCTCAACTGTTCCTAGTGAGGGAGAAAACCTCACTAGTGCTCTGGACTAACACCTGTAAGCCCTGAAAATGTAGCACTCATTCACACATTCATGTAGGTCAGTTGGTCCCTTGTACCTTGATCATTTAGCATGACGACTCACTGCGACTCAATTGAGAAGCACTTTTTAAAGGTGATACCATGCTGCTTCTCTGCTCTGTCTGGCTGAATGACTGGGCAGGGCACGGGCTTTTATAAGCCTCATTCCCACCTCTGGCTCACAGCCATGGGAGATTCTGGGAGAACACAGCCCAGCACCTCACCCACTGTGAGACAGTAGCAGTCTCCCACCCAGGCTTTGCTGCAAAGGCAAGGATCCCCTTCAGTCCTTGGCATCTGCTCTGCCATGGCCCATTCATTCACAGATGCAAGTCTATGCCTGATGATTAATCAGCGATTAACACACGTGTGAAGTACTCCTGTCTCTAGTTCTTTAATGTGGATGTGAACAAACCTAAAGATCGTGTGCCAGTCAAAGTGGATGATATTGAGCTATGTTCCCATTAGCTTTCTTTTTTAACTCAAAGGGGGAAATGCTTTTGTCCTTCGTGCAAATTGATATCGCTTATGCAGCAGAATGCTTCCAAGGAAAGTTAATATTAGAAAACAATGTTGCTGCTCATCACTGTGGCTGCTGCAACTACGTGGGTGTAAGGTTTCCTATAAGATCAGTTTTGGGCATCACAACATGGCAGCAATCAATAGTCAAGTTTACACATAACACAGTAACATGGTTCAGCATCGTGTACATAGGCTGGAACAAGCTCATGCAAGATGTGGGCTTGTGGGGACGGAGGAATGGTTTATTCAGAACCAAAGATTGTGGATTATAATGAACTCTGATTAGTTTAACATGTCAGCTTCCTATCCTATGGTTTGATGCTGGACTGTTCTGAAACTGACCAGAGTGCCTTATAAACTATGATTCCTGGTTTACACGGGATGACAAGCTGGGATCAAGGAAATGAACCTAAAGGCTGCTTGAAGGAGGAGGACCATGCAAGCCCAAATCTTGCTTGGGCTGATTCCAGCTTGTGCACACAGTGCTAAACCATTGTTTAGAGCTTATGTGAAAAATGGGCCACTGTCATCAATTCACAAATGGCAGAGCAACCTGCACTGTACTATTTCTACTTGTAATGTGACAATGAGGCATTAGTTTATGAAATCAGAAGTCAGGGAAATGGAGGAGAAGGCAGCATGGATCTTGAGTTCAGAAATTTGTCGCTTCAGCTGAATTCTCTTAAAAAGCCTTTCTGAGCTTTGGACAAGCAATGGTCCCTCACCAGATAGGAAGCACAGCAAAATTTGATTTCATGATACATTCTAGGACACACCTCGCTTTGATTGACTTTGACAGCCACTTTGATTAATGCCTAGAAGGAACATGCGAGGAAAACACTGCCTCTGTGCATGAACAGAGTAAATTGTCTTCTATACTAGGTACCAACAAACACCTGGGCTTCAAAGAAAGGAATTGGAGACTGCAGTTTTAAGCAAGTCAACAAAGCCGTATTAAAATTATCCCATCTCACACAGGAGCTGCTTCTCATGTTAGCTTCCTGTGAGATTGGCTCCTAGGTAGATTTCTGCAACAAACACCACAGTCTGGTAATAGACCAATCAGCGTATGATCATATGACCTGAAAGTAAACCTAAATACAACTTGACCTTTGCCGAGAAAACCTGAGAGTTAAACCATATGTGAGGTGGGAGATCCATGATTCAAACTCCTAATGTGTGCTTTTATTTTACAAAAAGCAGATTGTGAGGGCCCCAGTTTGGATTAGTGCCATGGTGCACTTGGGATGAGGAGATTTAATCCTTTGCTTGTGCATCATGGTCATGAGCCCATGTGCTCTCTGAAGTTTTCATGAATTACAGAGAGGGGAAACAGTCTTGTATTAAGTAACCTTGCCCTGCTTGGCTAAGAGCAGTCTGGGGTGAGTGATTTAAATTGGGAAACTGGTGCCAGGACAAAGTGTTAGATCTACCTCCATGCTTCAGCCCCTATTTAAATTGGGTGCTTGTTGTAAATATAGAATTATTGGGAGTTCGACCACTGAACTTCCACATCCTGTGTAGTTTCACGCTGAATAAGAGGACTCTCAGCCTACATGAAGACTCTAGAGCTAGTGATCAATTAAATTTTAAGAGCAAGGACTTTGTAAGCCTTGACTGCTTCTGCTTTTACTCAGAAGTTTTATTTTATCTTAATTCTCATTCATTACAAATTTATTCGAGGTTGGTTATCTGACTGCCTAATTGGTGTGTTTCTAAATAACTTACCCATTCAAACCAGGAAGACTGGGATCTTGATGTAGGCCCTACAACATCTAACTATTTGGCAAATGTTCCATGACTAACTTTATGAATTATGGCTGCCTATCTGGCACCTTGATCTCAGTGTGTGACAGCGTATCTGCTCTGTAGTACTAACACATTATCATTGAAATATTGATGCTATAACAAGTTCAGTTATGCTGCACGGGGGTACTGCTACCACAGCCTATCCTAAGCAGCTGCATGCTAGTGAAGTAAGCCTTGAGACATGCTATCTTCTCCCCCATTTTTGATACTTAGATTTTGTAGCTCCTTCCACACAGCTGTTCATCTCTCACACTGAAATCATTTGTATAATCTGCACTCAGCTTCCATCATTAACATATCTATGCACTTTGTAGCATGCAAATACCACTTGGCACGGCGTACAGAGTTGTGTGTGCTGGTTGAATGTACACTGTACATGCAGTATATCCTATGTACAATCAGCATATACTGCTCAGTGCACATACAGGAAGAGAAAGAGAGACAGAGAAAGAAAGAGATCTGCTACCCTGTTACCAAACAACTCTAAATAGCAAATGTCATTCATTTCTATGAAATAGCTGTTTTTAATACACATGATCTAATTCTTGTTTGCTCTTTAAAGTTTTATTGTCTTGGCATTTTAGACAGAAAGAGAGCATTAGCATACTCAGGAGAAATGCTACAAGTAAAAGGCCTGAAGCTACCCAATGCATGGTTGATAGCATACAGCACGGGATATAAAAACTTTTGTCTGATGGCTCACTTTACTTGTTTTAGAGTACTGTTGCTCTCCAGAGCTTATATTCATGTTCTTTCTACTTCAAGTTTTATTACTTCTTTTGTATTATTTAATACATCTAAAGACACTTCCAAAAGACAAATTTTTCCATTTTGAAAAAAAGTAATGGTTTGGAACTCGCTAAAGCACATTAATGGTCTTGCTCAGTAGTGTGTGCCTATAGTCCCCCCCACCTCACAAGGTGATACAATAAATGGCAAATAAAGCAATTAGGCAGATGATCTTCAAGATATAAATATATCTGTCAGATAATATATTTACAGGCCTTGCAAGAGAAATAAACCAGGAAGCAAAACCACTTGGAAATCTCTAAGTGTACAAAGGCAAATCAAAATGAACATCTCTGATAACATACTAGGGGGGAAAACCTATAGTGTTTGACTTGAAATTACTATTCCAGCATTACATGTATAATAAATATGGGAAATATGAAAGAGAAAATTAAATAATAAGGACACACTGAGTGCAACATTTTAAATACAAGGATATTATCATTAACTAAGGACATAATTGTACATTAAAAAGAATCATTCTACATCTATGTCTACTTAGATGTCACTTCTCTAATTATTATATAAATAACCTGGGAAATGATACCTCCAAGGTACATGTTTTACTATTTACTAAACAAAAAAATGCCCCGTTTGACACCCCTGATTAAGGCCAGGCATTTCTTAGGCCTCATACACATTTCTGAAATCCACAATACATCAATTTTTAATACTGCCACTCTCTGAGCTGCATTAAAAAGATGGTGGGGGAAAGATTTTAGAGTAATTAATGATATAGTTAGCTGCTAAATATTAATAGGAATCGTAGTCTTGCATAAAATATAACATATAAACCTTGCCAATACAGACACACCAGTAATTAAAGTTGAATATGTAATTACGCTGATTTATAAGACAGGCAAAAAGTTACACTTTACTAGCTTCTATGTAAACTCTGGGTAACAGTTAAACTTTGCATTTTATGGTAATATAAATGGGCAGTATCTCTGTGACAGTCCATAAACATGATAAGGACTTGTGGGTCTAGTTAAATTACTACTAATTCTAACTACTCCTGCTATGCAATCTTAACAGATGAAAATTCAGTAAAGAATCCAGATATTTGATATTTGAATCCAGATATTTGATATTTGAATACATTGCACTGAATATTCAAATGATGATGATCACAGGCGCAATAAAAGCACCTATATTATGAGCAGTGTTGCGCCAGTATTTTTTGCAATCACATTAACAACTTGTTTCTCAAGGCTGAAACATGGCTGTATACCCCCAAGTCCAATCTAAACCAAAGAGATGTTCCAAGTACACCTAGCTGTGTGCGGGGCTGCAGCCCAAGGCCACAATGGACAGAGAACGGGATTCACATTCTATTCTATGTGAGAGAAACATTTTGCAAGCACACAAGCCTTTCCCACTGCCCACTCATGTCATCATGCAGTGAACTGAGATTTGTTCGGAGGGAGGGGAAGTGTTCACATCATGTGAGCTGTTTCTCAGTCCACATGAATAGTTTCTGAATATTCTTGCATGCATTTGAAAGGATGTTAGGGGAACGCAAAGTTTCTGTCAATAAAGGATGCTGACTGCACTTACATGTGAGGCTGAGGAGAGCAGCCTGGGCTGCTGTTTCCATTGCTGTCAATGTGATCCAGCGAACCATTGAGGTCTTCATGGACTGCCTGTAGTAAGCCACTGGATGCGTTATTTATCAATCCGGGGTTACCAAGCAAAGGTAAACTACTCTCTGCCAGCGCAGCCTAGCAAAAGAAGGATGCAGAGTTTTTAGCCATTTGATCATTGGAAGTAGCTTCAACATGTATTGATGTAGATCTGTGTAAACAGGCCCAATTGATGACGAGAAACATCTCTGGGCCATTTGTTCCACATCTGACTTTGTACACTTGCCCACACATTCGTGCATCGCTGCATGGAGCTACCAAATGTGCTCTGACACCGACATGCACAATGTTTTCTGCTTTCAAACTATTTCTAACTCCAAAACGCATTTAAACTCTCAACCTTCACGCAGCATACAGTTCTTTTGTCCCGCAGACACCAGCTGGATGATAAAAAAAAATGACCAGAACGTAACTGAAAATAAAGGAGTCCTGACATTTGCCTTTTCTGCATAAAAATTATATCTTATAATTAAACTTTAAAGTTTTTACCATGAGCACCATGTTCCCCAACACTATGATGTGAAATCATTCATGACAGCTGGGATAAATATTAATGCATATCCACATGCATTTGCAAAAGCTTCTATCAATCTAGCATTTGCAGCAAAACTGAGTGTTCCAGATTTTGCCACAGGGTGTCCTTCTTGCTTCTTCACATCAAAAGTAATGAGAATTGGAACTAGTACTTCTTGCAGTGCTAGGTAATACAACTTACTTGGGTGATTAACACACCTATTAGCAATCCCATAACTTGTCACATAAACATAAACGTAAACAAGAAGAGCTCTGCAACAGAGAAC
>NC_138035.1:54601316-54626316 GCF_964106645.2 Podarcis pityusensis | reverse complement strand
AGGACCATAAATTAGGCGGCCCATAGTGTCTCTTTAAAAATCCTGTGGACACTGATAGCAATGGACTAGTGCCAACAACTGTGAAGGGGTGAAGGGGTCCTTGTAGCACAGTGCCTGCCAGGATTGTCTGCACACTTCATCCATTCCCACCGAGGTCCAGTTAGTGCCCCCTGCAATCTGCCATCATCAATCTAATTCAATAGAGTGACAGGGACCAGGCAGTGTGAAATGCTGAACTCTGCCACTAAGCCGACATCTACACTGCACTGGGTCTCATTACAACTGATGGACCTTACTTTTCTATCAGTCACACAAAAGGGGGGGGGGGAAGGAACTCATAATTGGTCACCCTGCAAGCAGAAACTCTGTTCGGCCTTTTGCATCACAGCGGAACCTTTTTATAAATGGTAAACAGCTGCTTAAGAAACCTTTCAACATGCTTCAGAAAACGTATCAGGGTTATTTACACACACCCCCACACACCTTTTTTTGTTTTGTTATAATCAATTCTCAAATGATTTTTCACAGCACTCAACAGAAGAATCTTTATAGTTTCTGATTCCAAGAGCACCCAGTTATTTAAAACACAGAAATGAATAATCATGGAAGTTTTTAAAAACTTCCCAAAACTATCACCACCACCACCATCATCAATTTATTTTTAAAAATTCCTACCCTTTATCTGAAGATCACATGGCGGTTTACAATATAAAAACACAAAAATACATACCATAATAAAAAACCAAGACAAAAAAAGTATCATGCACAAAGATAAAGACGTTAAGAGCAATATTCTAGAAAGGTTAATTTGAATACACTGAAAACAATTAATATGTCTCTGAGAGTCAAATCTCAAAGCTTAATCTTTAAAACTTGTTCTTCAGCCAAATTCACAAAGATGGAGGGTTACATTTTCTGTTAGACCCAGAAAAAAGTATAAAAGAGAAACATATGCAGTAATTTCAAATGTCTCTGTATGTATATGTATATGTATATGTATATGTATACAGAGAGAGAGCAAGAGAGCTCATCCTTTCCAAAGGTTTGGGATAGGTAACTAAAGCAAGCTCCCCACCAGTAAAATATTCAATTTCCCATTTGGCTGTGAACTTAAAGGCGAGTCCAAGTAGACAGGCGTTATAATGCTTCTGGCTTAGATTTCAGTGAATCTTGTGTTAAGAGGAAGTCACCCACTGAGGGCAGCCCTTGCCCTTGCTATCTGAATGTGCCATACAAATAGCCTCATTAAGAGGATATTTTTGGTGGACCTTAGAAGTTGTATTGGAACAAATGGGAGGAGGTAAACTTACAAATTAAATTAGACGAATTACATTTAAATGTGCCACTATTTTTGGGCCTGTGCTACACAGATGAAATTATTAAACCTAATTTTGCCAGACCACCTTAAGAATATATAAGGCAGGAAATTGCAGACATCTGAAATTTGTCTGAAGTTTTGTCTGATGTTCCTGAAATTTGGGCAATCTAACTTCCCCCCAAAGGCATCCAAATTCTTCCTAAGTTTAGGGTACTGACTGGTCTACTGTCCAGTCCACTCATCTCTCACCTGCCCCAAATCTTTCCTTGTTGCACTTAAAGTTAGCAACCTTTACAGAATATATACTTTGGGTAACTTCTGAGAGGGTTTGTGCCATTTGTGCTGTGGATAGCTACTTCTCACAGTTTACACAAAAAGCACCATTGGGAGAGCCACCATGTGACAAAAGTGATAATGTGAAAAGGGATTTGCTCCCAAACACTAACAGTCTATGTGAGATTGTTATAATTTATAAAATAAATTTATAAAACAATAAGTCAGAACTTATAAGTAGTAGTAAATTATGAATTCTAATTAATAATCAATTCAGAACAAATCATATTTCTTCAAAGAAGTCAAAGATTTCTAGAAAATTTTCCCAAACCTGTATTTCTAATTGCTGAACCACCTGCATTTGCACCCGACACTGAGCAGTGCTTCTGTCATCCAATGCATGTTCATTATTAAGGTGCCTAGTAAAAGAAGACAGAATAAAAACAACACAACATTAGGAGGCTGTTATAAATCTCCTGAACCTTACTTTTTGCCCCCAGCCCGGCCTAGTTATTAACAGAGAAAGGGAGTTTTCATTTACCAGAGAGGTAGTCATAGACAAGCTAATTCAAGCAACTCAACCTAAGAAGCAACAGATACAACAGGATTGCCCTCTCATCCAATGGTCCAAAACTGCAATGGTAACTGGGAATGACAGAAGCTGTTTCTTCTACCAAACAGCCACAAAACACCACTGGGTGGACATTAATGGAGCTTTGAGTTGTGGAAGTGTCACTAACAGCTGTGTACAAAGGCCCTTAGTTTGAACTGGGCAAATGGACATTCTGAGCTGTATCCAATGCTAGTTATACACATTGGATTCCCATTGAAATTCATGGCCATGACTAATTTAAGTCCATTAATTTCAATGTGTCTACACTAAGTAGAACTCAAGTTAGATACAAACCTCTGTATCATCACTGGGCTACAGATAGGAGGTTTATTAAAAACGTGCAAGTGTCAAGAAAGATCTCACATTTATTTTATGTACCATGTCTTTCCTCTCACATCTCACCTGTGAGAACTGTAGCGCTACAACATGCCTAAATAGGAATTCTACATTATTTCAACATAATCCCTCATTGGCTTCTCACACCATTATCTTCAAGCAGCCTAAAACCATGAGTTCAACTGCCGCTCTTTCCACCGCCACCATTACGGAGTAGAGTTGTATCAACTGCTAAATGGTTAGGTAACTATGCCAGGAACTGTGCAATGTTGCAAAGACATCTCTAAATGACAAAAATGATAATAATATCTACTTCAAAGTGGGGATGGAAAACATGTGGCCTTCTAGACGTTGGACTCCAATGTCTGTCATCACTGACTGCTGGCTATGCTGGCTAGGACTGATGGCAGTGATGTCCAACAAAATCAGGAGGGCTACGGGTTCTCTACAACTGCCTTAATCCTCCTGAATTTGGCAAAAATGCCTATGTAAATGAGTGGTGCAAAGCAATGAAAACTGAACTGTATGATGAGGCTTATTTTCTTGGGTTGCTTTTTAGAAGAAAGGGATTAAAGGAAGAACAGAGACCAATGGAGGGTTTTTTTATACAGCAATGGGGATTGTTTTGATCTGAAATGATGGAAGAGGTCAGGTATTATACAGCAGTATATTTAGTAATTTATATTTGGCTTTCTAGGGAGAAATCTTAAGCCAATAATAGTCTTGAGCACAGTGGCAACCTCTGTGGAATTACTCACCTGACTTCCCAATAGCAAGCATTGCGGCTGGTCACTGAGAGGAAGAAAGGCAATATGGCAGGGATTACACTGTAATGGTACTGGATTGGCTGCACCACTATGCCTGCATCACCCACCCTCAATCCCTCGCCCCTCCATCTCTCAGTAAATAGCAGTAACACTCAGTATTAGGAAGCCTGGTGAGCAATGCAGCCTCCCTGACTACTGAGAGGAAGGGCCAGAGATGCCACTGAAAGAAATTAGAGAGGTAAACGTTTAATATTTACTATTATTATTAACTAACAGACAGTCTGGGAATAGAAAGGAAGGGGCTAAGAGAAGAGTGATGTTATAAGCAGAAGATGTGCATGCAAAAGGACCAGAGAGGTTGGATTAAAGAAATTTACAGCTGGGGGTAGGGCAGAGGTGAAGTACAAGTTGAGTATGAAAGGACAGTGTGAGAATAAATTAACTGGGGTTGAGTAAAAAATACTTCCAGAGGCAGGGCTTTTTTTCAGCCGGAACTTGCTGGAACTCAGTTCTGGCACCTCTCAGGTGGGTGCCTTTGCTATTCTAAGGGAACAAGGGAGGCGTTCAGGGCAAGTTACAGAACCTATTTTTCTAGAAAATTAGCACTGGGGGTAGGAAACTAAAACAATGAAAGAAGAAGCCTTTTCCACTTAGAGCCTCTGGATCACCAAATTCTGCCTAAAATGGGGAGGCCGAGTCACAATACTTAAACAAATATCTGCTTGAGGAAAGCTGAGCTGTGGAATTAGCAATTTCCAAAGCTACTGTATTTTTTGCTCTATAAGACTCACTTTTTCCCTCCTAAAAAGTAAGGGGAAACGTGTGTGCGTCTTATGGAGCGAATGCAGGCTGTGCGGCTATCCCAGAAGCCAGAACAGCAAGAGGGATTGCTGCTTTCACTGCACAGCGATCCCTCTTGCTGTTCTGGCTTCTGAGATTCAGAATATTTTTTTTCTTGTTTTCCACCTCCAAAAACTAGTGCGTCTTGTGGTCTGGAGCGTCTTATAGAGCGAAAAATACTAAATTAGATATCTGTAGAAAGTGTTGCAGTGATCGCCAGCAGATAATGTTAAACTCTGCCTCCCATTTCGTGACTGGTGGGTCTCGGTAATTTTCAGTCAACTCAGGTGGGCACTGAAGGTAGAAAGTTTGAGAATCTCTGATGTGGACAATACTGAGCTAGATGGGCCATTGGTTTGGCTCAACTTCTTAAAGTAACAAAACAACTGTGCTATATTGTGTTCATCTGAATGTGGAATCTTCCTGACTTCATAATCCATTCCTGGGACAGGCATGAGAGTCCAAAACTCTTACCATGTTGAGATTTCTCCCTGGAAAGTTGGTATTTAAAAAATCACAAGTGGCCTTGTCTACAAATGAAAACAGACAATTTCACTTACTTGCTTTCTCAAGCTTCTGAGTAAAATCATAATTTCCTTCTAGAAGCAGGTGTAATGCTTCAAGAACAACCAGCTGTGTAAAACAGTTTATTTTTTATTTTTTATGGTTAATCATGGTCTAATGACTGATCTCGAAATTACAGTAAACAGATAGAAAGTTAATTGATGTATTAATTTGCTGTGTGACACATCACAGAAGTCTGGTCTGTACTTTACAGATATTTTTAAACTATGCCTATGATTTATTATTG
The DNA here is from genome assembly GCF_964106645.2 of Podarcis pityusensis. NCBI lineage: Eukaryota > Metazoa > Chordata > Lepidosauria > Squamata > Lacertidae > Podarcis > Podarcis pityusensis. Next base: position 54,621,358 of record NC_138035.1, on the reverse strand, counting down.
TAATTAAGATCTTAGCAGTTGGAGGGTTAATGTGATACAAATCCAAATTATTCTCAGATTTCCAAATAAATATGGCAGGGTGATTTTGAATCTAATAAATATGGGCATCAGTTTTTAAGTAAAAATGACTAAAACATACAGACAGATGAAACGTAGGTATGGATGAGAAACTATTGCCCCCAGTATCCAATACTTTGTATACTCATGTATGTGTGATGTATGTTGGAGTCATAAATCTCTACTGACAAGAAATTTGACAGCTGCACTACATCCCTTAAATGACAATGTTAGCAAAGCAAGTGACAAAAGAGGTAAACACAGCCACAGAAGACTTGCGGTATCAAAGCAAAACTTAATATATAATGTTGTATAATGCTGAAATGCAACGTAATGCAGAGAAGCTAAATGTGCCAGTACAATTATGCCCAAACAACAAACTTTTGTAGGTTCTCTCCAGCAAGCAAATGCCCAGAAGTCTCTTAACAGAACCATAGTAATCTACTTGTAGCTTAGCTTGCAGTGGTCTCCAGAGAAAGCTGACTTTAAGAAGCGTAATAGGCTAAAATGGCTTTTTTTATGCTGTCATCTATTTAACAAGTTGATTGAGGGCCAACATAGTCCAGTGGCTTGTAGATACAGTGCTAAGCTTGGAAAGGGCAGACCTGGCTTCAAGTTCCCTCTCAAGCATGAAGCTCAGTGGGTGAATATGGACTTACACCTTGTCTCTCAACCTAAGCTACTGCGCTGGGTTTTTTGTGATGATAAGGGGAGTTGGATGTATTCTGCCTTGAGTTCATCCTGAAAAGGGCACAACTAAAGTGTAATATTCCCAATATACCTAAATATGTTTTGGCTTTATAATGAAACATAAATTTGGCTTCATATATCTAACAATCTCAACTCAGCTCTGCAGTTTTCAATGTCACATAATATGTGGGATCGCTTTTTCAAAAGCCCACCCCTTAATTATTTGTGGGTGTCTGTGTGACAAGACCAGAAGTGATAAGACTGATAAGGCCGTCAAGTCCCGAAGGAAGACTGGCTCTTGAGAACATACCAATGGAATCTGAGAAGGATCAAGTGGGGGTCAAGAGAAAAACAGCAGCTTTATTGGAATAGCTCTAAAGCAGCCTTCACCACTGAATTCAATGGGACCTATTTCTGAGCAGACTTTCACCCAAGAAAGTGAAAGCACATTCCATTGCCTCTTCTTCCTTGCGTGTATATATATATGTATGCCTGGATATACCTGATTTTCAGGGAAGAGGAAGAACCTCTGTACTGGTTGGTGCTATGAAGGAAAATGAGAAGAAGAAAGAACAGAAACAAAGTAGGGGCAGGGGTGAGAAGATGGAAGGAGGCCCAACAAGAACAAGCAACAGGAAGAAAATACATAGGAAAATAGGTAGAAAGTAATGAAGAAAGACCCAGCAAAAAAAAGGAAGGCACACTAAACAAAGGTTTTCTTGTCTATAGCCATACCACCCTGAACATGTCTGATCCCAGAAGCTAAGCAGGGTCAGGCCTGGTTAGTACTTGGATGGGAGACCACCTGGGAATACCGGGTGCTGTAGGCTTGATTGTGGACTCTCCTTCCTTGGAGGTCTTTCAGGAGAGGTTGGATGGCCATCTATCATGGATACTTTAGTTGAGATTCCTGCATTTCAGGTGGCTGGACGAGATGACCCTTGAGATCCCTCTCAACTCTACAGTTCTATGATTGATTCTATTGGATCAGCCTGCAGTATGTGTAGCAGCCAAAGGCTTTGAAATGGCACATGGTTTTTAAACACTCTTCTTGTTGTGTTTAGTATTTTGTGTTTTTATAGTGTAAAGTGCCCTGTGAAGGGCAGTATTTCAAACCAACCAACCAACAAAATCATAAACATTCTGTTTCATCTGAGTGGGGCTTAATTTCTTATGGGTGCTTTTGTAGGGAACTGGACTGGGGAAGAGAGGCTCTTGTACCCACACAAAAACTGTTCCACATCTTTCTTTGTATGCAGATTTGTGCAGAAAGCAGCAACCACTCCTCCACCTCAGCAGATGGGTCACCTCTCCCATCTATTGTTTTTGCTGCTGTTGTTACTATTATTAGCTAGCGGAACAGAAACAGAAACATTTCTTTCCCATGATCATCTGGTTGCACTTCCCTCGCTCTTTGGCTCTGAAGGTAGATGTGTTCAGAGGACATCCTCCGCTTCAATAGTGCTGCCACTGCACTCAAATTACAGCCCTGAGCCATCAGCCAGTAGGTGAATACAAGAACTGAGGCTCTACCACAATAGGAAGTCCAAGGGGGGCAAGGGTGGGAATTATAAGCTCAAAGGAAGAGCCCCAGCAGGCCCCTAGGTGAAGGCCAAGGACAGTGCCAGATTACAAAATAGGCAGAGCAGGCACCGATCTATGGGTCTTTTAGGGGTCCTGCAACAATGGTTCAAAACAATATTGATCTGATCTTGAAATAAAATTACAATCAAGTTTACTTAGATCAATGTTATCCCAATAGAGCACGTGCACAAGAAACCTCCAGATATGAAACTTTCTGTGAGTTAGTGTGCTCAAAAACGTAATAGATTTGCGATGGCCCCCCTGAGATTTCAACTGCCTAGAGGCCTCCACAGGGTTTAATCTGGCACTGGCTCAAACACCTCTTTTGTAGCCTGAGTGAGATGGAGAGGATTAATTTGCAACAACTCAGAAGTAACCCTGGGACACAGGCCCATGTGCTCATACTTAGGGATATCCAGTCGATGTGCAGAATAGCTTACATGTGACCTGTGTTGGTTCTGAAGCTAGGGGATGTCAAGCCAGAGTCAGCAACATCCTGCTAAACTTTACTTGGGAGAGACTTGTAAAACATCAATGGTGATATCCAGTGTGAAATATCAATGGTGATATCCACAATCAATAACAGTAGTAATTTAAGTTCATTGATTTCAGTGGGTCAACTCTGAGTATAACTTAGTTAGATATCACCTCAAGTCTGCAGATTCATTATTTTCTGGGAACAATTGGGAAATTGAGGATATTTTCTGAAGCTCGTGTCTATGACAGGTTGATTCTTGTCATGAGAAGTCACCCATACAGCTAGTTACAGTATAACTATCTACAACACATATTCCGGAATAGAGCTACAACTATAATGGGTCTATTCGGAAGTAAACAAGCTGAGGATTCGAACCTTATTCATTTAATATGTTATTTTGCTAGATGTCAATGTTACTGAAAACCCAATGAGTCTTGCTAGATGTTTTCCCAACCGAGGGAGAACGTTGGCATGAGGTGGCTGAAGTGGAGCTATTTGCAAAAACAAGGTCATAAACTTGTAAAATGTTTCTACAAATAACATCTGATAAGCACATTGCCAGATTTGAGCCACCCTCCAGAATCTTGAATCACTGGAACCTCCAGAATCTGTTTGGGAATGTCAAAGGCAACCAAAGTCACAAATGAAAGAGTGCCTCTGAGAATGTGAAGCAATAATAGCCAGCTTGCTCATGTGTTGGAATTAGGAAAAAGGTGTTTTAGGTGTCTTCAGAACAGGCTAGTTCCTGCCGCCCTTTTTAAATAAACCAAGCGCTAGCTAAACAGATATCCACACACAGATCAAATTATATTTGCAGAAATATCAATTGCAAGAAGATCCACATTTGTAAGATATAGGTAACATTGTTAAGTCAAGGTAGAGAACACAGAAGATTAGTTGTGAGGATGTACTAGAGAGTAAGCAGGATGCTAGACTTTAGTAGAGAGAATCTATATTGGCGTGAAACAAAAGGAACTCGCATCAACGGAAGTTAGAGTGGATTTACTTTCAGTTAAGTTTCCAGTGGACACCTAGCCATTTCAATTAACCCCTGTGTAACTTGGTACTCTTGTCAGTCTCTCCTTAGAAGAATCCCAGGACTAAAATAGCAGAATGCCAAAGGTCAGGGCAGAGGTACCCTGGCAGTGGTCTGTGGGGGAATTGAAACAGAACCTGTCTGAACTAAGTTCAAATCCAGGCAGTACTATTCTGAGCCTAACTTTAATGAGCACTAAAAAAAAATCTAAAAAAATCACCTAAACATATTCTAAGCAGAGAAGATCACAAACTACAGTTACTTCTCTTACAACTAACCAAAGTTTTCTGGAAATCCTTTTATAGTGATTTTTCTAACAAATGTTTATAGCTTTGAAACTAACTTTTCCCATGCTTAAAATCAGCATACATAAAATTTAAAAGACTAGACTCCTCACTTTTGAAGGAACAGTTAGAACTGTACAAAACATATTGAAATTAAAGATGGCACTTAACTGTATTCTATAATAATTATCATTTGTTTTTAACTAGGGATCGATCAACCTAATTCCAGTCAGTGTTAATTTTACATGTGTTCATCTCTAAGTCTTTTTTGTTCTGTTTCTGCAATAAGCTCCATTTTTAACATCAGCATGAAAATCTGTATTTAGATAAATAATTAATATATCCAATAATATATATTTAAATATGCATTTGACCTCCATGTGTGCATTTCCAAATATGTTTCTACCCTAAGACACACATTTTAATGCATTTTGGTGCAGTATTTGAGCTGAGAAGAATTCAGGGAAGTGCAAAATCCAAAGGATTTTATGGGCCAAACCATACACTAGTCTGGGAGATGCAAACTGGGGCACTCAACACAGAAATTTACAGAAATTAAATTCCTCAAGCATCTCAGCTATGGGTAGTATTTGTTACTACAACAGACCTTTCTTTATTCATTCTTTTGATTAAAAGTACCCTGTCTTGCATAGATACTGCATGTAGTGTGCAATACTCAGAAAACTCAAGCACATGAGTCCTGAATCCTTAAAACTGTTTGAAAGATATTTGTACACACAGAGGACAGAGAAGATTAGTTGAGAGGAGACACTGGAACCTGCAGGCTAGAGTTGTGTACTGACAATAGCTACATGGAGATTTGAGATACTGAGTAGTGTCTAACAAAGCAGTACCATTAGTGTATAGACTTCTGACTGTGCAACAGGGTTGCCCCTCCCTCTCCCCACATGCCCCCTAAGTGTGTTCTGGGGGTCCCTCAACACTCCGGAGCAGATTTGAAAAGTATCCATATGGGGTTTGAATTTTCAGGGAGGTGATGGCTGGGGCGGGGGTGAGACCTTTTGTCCTTGGCAAATATGGATTCAGGCTGTACGGTAACAGATAAAACAAACATATGTCACAATCATGCCCATGCCATTAAATTTAAGTTTCAATTGAAAGTGGCTACATTACATCCCTTGTCAACTTTCTTACAAGATGCACATTTCTGTTAATTAACTCCTCAGATGCAGTGTGTTAATTTTTCAGTTGCTTCTTGTGTGTCTGGTAGCTCTGATCCCTGTGTAAGCATACTTATTGGTTTATTCACATAAATAAGTAGAAGGTGAACCCCTTTAGAACATAACATTTTATTTAGTAATGAGAAAGAACAAGGAACTGCTGTTGTGTTTGGAAGTAGCCCAATATTAATTTCTATCTTGTTTATCGCAGACAACACAGCATCTGGTCAGAATCAAACTTTTCCATTCTAAAAAATGACAATACTGCATTTGACAGGCCCACTTTGGGGAATGGTAAAGTTCCAGGGGTCAGCAAACTTTTTCAGCAGGGGGCCGGTCCACAGTCCCTCAGACCTTGTGGGGGGCCAGACTACATTTGGGGGGGGGGGGGATGAACGGATTCCTATGCCCCACAAATAACCCAGAGATGCATTTTAAATAAAAGGACACATTCTACTCGTAAAAACACGCTGATTCCCGGACTGTCAGCAGGCCGGATTTAGAAGGCGATTGGGCCGGTTTGCCTACCCATGGTTCAGAGTATTCTAAATTTGTGTACAACCCTGCTAGTGGGATATAGGGTGGATATATTTTGCAAGTGGCATTGTACTTGCAGCATATATGCTTTGGTTTTCCATCTTGCAAGGTCCCTGGTCAAACTGATTCTTCGTAGCGCTTAAAGCAGCGATTTGGAAATACTGAAACTAGTAGACAGCAGATCAAAGAGCTCCGCTACTGTCAATATGAATAAGTGTTGGTGCACTTGTCATGGACTCCTGTTGGACAGTGCCCATTTTGAGGAATACTCTCTCCCCTCCCATGTTTGGAGCAGTTTTGTTTTAGAGAGGGTTGTTTTTTTACCTTGGATTTACGAACATGAAAGGATGGGTCTTTATCCACATATTCACACAGGTAGTCCTTTAAAAAGAAAAAAGAGCAGTATGCTACCTCTCCCTCTCAGAAATACCTCACCATTCAAGAACATTTCTCTTTCTCTTTCTTAGAACCCCTTAGGAGTGAATGTGAGTAGCCCAGAATATGCTTGCAATCATTTTCACTAGTCTGTTGCATTGCATGGAACATGGAGAATAAGCTGAAATCAGGAATTAAGAAACAAACAAACATCCCCCCGTACCGCCCTGGAGTGAGGCTCCCACAGTTCTAATATGACTACACTATTTCTTGGGGAAGAAGGCACTCACACGGTTATTGTGAAATGACTGTCCTGTACACAGCCCGGGAATGACAACTAGAAATAGAATAACAATACCTGATGAATGCATTTCTACTTCAGACACTACTGGAAAAGCATGCTCTAAGACTCTAATCCAATGATGTGCGCACAGAACCCTATTTAAAAAGCTAAAACCACACTAAGTGGGTTTTGGGATATAAAAGGGGTAGTGAAACTGCCTTGGTTGGTGTAACACTTGACTACACGGACAGGCAGCAGCTCTCTATATTTTCAGACAGGGTGGGGCTTTCCCACCCCTACCTGGAGATTCCAAAGAATGAATTTGGGGCATCCTGTATACAAAGCATATGAGAAGGGGACTGAACACAGCACTACCACCTTCGCCTCTTTAATCCCAGGGATCTTGGCTTTTAAATAAGGGTTCCATATGCAGAGTACCAGTTTGTGGATTAGAGATGGAAAGTGCATGTGAAGCTTCCAGTCCAGTGGTGTGATTCACACATAAAGAAACCGACATCTGCGCACATTGTGATCTAGCTGGATCGGGGCAAAAATGTGTTTAGATTTTTTGTTCCAATTCATCTCTGTATATTTAAAGAACTAAAAACCAGCAAAATGTTTGCATTTATGTGCTCAAGTCTCAGAGACCTATTCAATTTATCTGTGCTGCTTTTATTAGGCTAGCGACTGTAGACTACAATAATAGTCAATGAGGTTTCGTCTTGATTGAATTTTTCAGCGGAACACAAAAGAACCTTGCCATTAAAATAGTCCTTTATTCTCCTGTATGAAGGCGAAAGGTTTTTAAAGTGTTGTGATGTTCAGTAATGAGCTTCTATCTAAATTATCATTGGTGACAAACTCACAAAGCACTTTGAGGACACATAGTTATGAAATGCCAGAGCTGCCACTTTCTTTCCTGTAATTATAGGCTAGCTTGCAGCCCTTCAATGATCATTTATAGAACAGCCTCCAGTGGATTACTGAGAACTTGAAAAACACATACATACCTCTGCCACATCTCTCTTCTCCTTTCCTTGCTATTGTTTACCAGTGATATGTAAAATAATGGGGCCTATTCATTTCCCCGTCTTAATTATGCCAATCAAAGTACAGAAATAGTGCTGGATATAAACACAATGCAAGGGGACTAAATAAATAGGCTAGAAATTAACATTAAATTATGAATTCATGTATTTATTACTATTTTACACTCAAATTATTCTCTTTTATGCTTTTTACAACCATCTCAGGTACATATTGCTGTTCAAAAATTCTCTATGATTTATAAATCAAGAATGAGATAATACTGAAAAATGAGAGGATTGGTGGATTTTCTCAGTCAGTGCCTAATTGCTGTTTCAAAATGCATATGCAAAGGGACATTTCATTAATCATTTAATCATGTCCCTTGCAGGAAGTTGGAACTAATGTTGCAAATACCCTTTTCATATGAATGCTCCATAATACTATCTTATGCATTTGATATATTGCATATGTCATAAATTATAGCTGCTTCAAAAAGAACCAAGTGGGTTGTTATCCCTGAAGATGCTTGTTACAAAACCTTTATTAAGTTTTCCCCCCCCACTCTGACTTATTGCTGGTTCTTTTTCACAGCTTCATTCTAGCCCCCAATAATGCTCTTTCTGATGGCAAAGGTCTGTAAATTACCCATGCAATCACCAACACCATTTCACAGACCTGTTCTACTTCTACTGGTCTGCTAACAAGGCGATTACACACAAATTACTGAATGCCTATGAAATATTTAAATGCATTCTACTCTACTATGCATTAATAAGAGCAAAGCAAGCGCTGGAATTCTGGTGAGCCTCAGTCCCTAATGTCCCCTAATGAGCCTCTTACTGTGACTGCAGTTCAAACAGAGAGGTGAGGGGAAAATGCAAAGGGTGCCTTCAGAAAGGCAGCACTGAACAAACATTGTGTGAGCCAGTTCTAATTTATGGGTCACTTTATAGGTATATTGATTTTTGTTTTCAAAATGGAATAAATGATGTGGTCGACTGATGTTCTTTCAAAACTGCATGAATCTGTGTGCAGGCTTGCCAGACTTGCACATGGAAAAATATAAATATGCAGTCAAATTTCTAAGGAAACAATTAGGAAAAATTTTTTTTGATGGAGCCTTACCAAAAACAAAAAAAGTATAAAAATGACCTGCTTCCATTTGTCTACCGATCTCCCATAGGTTTTAGGGAATAACACAGTATGTGCCAGCTTATCCTGAAATAGTACAAACTATTAAATGAATTTTGACATTAGAATCTTGAATTCATTGCAAATTATCTGATTTCTGAAGAGAAAAACGGGGGTCGACCTTTAAATCCTGAAGCGTCAGAGACGGTTTTAGCAACGTGTTTCACTTGCCCATCAGTAGTGTATGATTTATTTTGCATTGAGCTTTAATGTTTAAACACTGACAGGAGTTTAAATACAAAATGTATTTGTGTGTGTGCCACTATTCAATGCATGTCACTATTCATTTAGCAGATTGTGTCAGATGTCTTCGTTCTGAAGGATGATGGCACTGTCACCCCAAGAAACAACATCCTGACAAGTTCAAATAATGCCTTTTTGAGGTCATAATTTTGGAAGCAGGCAGCCTAGTCAAAGCCAAAGCTAATCTACACAAGATGTGAGTAAGGGTATAGCAACAATCTATTTCAAACTTTCTCTCTCTCTGGATTAAAAGAAAAGCACATATGAAGTTTGATACCTAATTAAATTATATTAGTCTTTCTGTTGCATTGAGCTGCCCCCTTTGAGGGTCTTGTTGGTAAACTGCCTGTCTTCTTCTGTAGCATTCTTTCCACCCTTCCCTTTCCTCAAAACTAACAATTCTGTCTCTATAGAGGAAAACATTGCCTGTCTTTGTACGGTAGATCATGTTTTGTTTCGCTGGCGTCTGCTGCATGCAGGTTAAAGTACGCTTGTCTGCTGGCTGGAATGCTATAGTGTAAACCTTTTGATTTAAAGCTCTAAAAGTCAAATCCATCTACACTCAAACTGACTTAGGACCAATGGAATGATAATTAGTTTTGCAGACAAAATACACCAAAGTTTTGTCATATGTTATTACGCTCTGACATTTATAAGACAGTAATGAAGAACTACTATTAAATGCTTTTAGTGATCTTTGGGGCTCCTTGCCTGGCAACCGGCAAAATGGTTAGCTTCTGTCAACACCTGTTTTATAGTAAAATTCCAAACAAATTCTTAAACATTTTTGGCAGTCTTTTAATCACTTTTCTTCGTTGCTCAGTATTCTGCTCAATAATTGTTCTCTCTGCAGTTAGGCAATAATATTTTCTGACCTGACTTTAAAATTTGATGCTTTTCTCTGCCAGAAAGAATTAATTTTACAGAATTGCTTTTGTTCAGTGGATCAGATGCACATGAGTAACTGTAATTTTACACGACTTCATCAAGGCTGAAAATCACCCCAAAACTTCTCAAGGCTGGGAATATCCATCCAAGCTTCATGATATCAAAAGTATGGAACTGTATGGCAGTGTGTCTGTCTGATATGACATTATGTGGAAAGACAGCTATGCTTGTTTGAAAATAACAGGCGAGTAATATTAATCTCATTAATCTTTTCGATTGTATGCAAGGTGGAATTTTCAAAATTCTAAACACCTCAGCACAGAGAAGTATAATTTATATTTATCATCAACATACTGACTTCTGGAGGGACAAAAACAAAGGTATAAAAAAACCTTTCATGGCTATAAGTCATATTCTGTAAATTATTCTTCACTTCACTCCAAATCCTTTCTATTATTAAAAAAATGAAGCAAAGCCACTGTGTTTTCTGTCTTAATCCTCCTCCTCAAATGCCTCAGCACAGCTTATTATTATTATTATTGTAAAAGAAAGGAAAAAAAGATGAAGCACGAAGGCATCAACTTAAACTGGTTTCTGAACACAAGTTAGAGTTCACCTTATATATCAGAGACCACTTCAAATTTGTCACAAGAATACTGCAGAAATAGACACACAACTAGATTTGGGTAGCATTCCTTATGAATATTTTATTTCAGTACAGTATACTTGCATTAGCTCTATTAACAAGTACCACACTGTTCCAAGTCAGAACCTACAGCATTCTTACACAGATTAGACTAAGAGCAAGGTCTCGAAAACTACTGCCATTAGTTCTGTCATCCCCTATAAAGTTAATGGATTGGAAAAAAAATAGTCATTCTTTGGGTCTAAAAGTTGAAGTTGAATTGAAATAAAAGGTTTTTAATTGAAATGGGGCTTTGCAGTGTGAGCACAGAGGAATACTAAGGGGGCTAAAGGCAAGGGGATTCAGACTTTAAGACTACCGCAACACAGTATTTCAAATGAAAGAAGCTGAAGTTTACATCTCTGTGACTTTGTATTTCTGTCTAAAAGACGTGTACAACAATGGTCTCAAGTGGCATTTCTGTTGGGTGTAGAGCAAATGTCATGGCTTCTGGGTGGTATATAGTGCATGAGGTATGGGTAACTGCCCCCTGGCTTTGCAGCCCAAAGCAGCTCCCAGTAGGGCTGGGTGATATATCAATGTATCATCCAAAACCAGTTTTAAGTCCATCTCGTGATATCGGTTTCATAATTTTTGACCTGGCAATATATCACGAATCATGATGTGTGTTAGGGCTGGGCAATATACTGTCCAAAACCAGTTTGAAGTCCATAATTTTTGACCTGGCAATATAACACAAATCATGGTGTGTGTTTGTGTGCGTTATGCAAAAATCACAATGTGGAAAAACCCGTGAAGCCAGTCAGTGCCTCTACAACGTTCCATCCTTATTTCAGACATTGTGATATATAGTGATGTTTAGCTGGTGATCTATTGCAATGTTGAAAACCAGGTATTGCCCTAGCTCCCAGTTACAGGGACATTATCAAACAGGTGGTATGAAAGGGCGCACATGGGAAAGGGAAGCACATTTGATAGGCTTAGGCTACAGGACAGAATCTGGAGCCTCTTGGCCTGACCCAAGAATATTCAGGATGTTCCCTTGAATGGGTCACACAGTTTGGAAAAATTGGGAACGATGATATATATAGAAGAACTACATTACTGTTAATCAAAGTGTTTCCAGGGACTGTGCAATATAAAACCAGGGACCTACAAAACAACTGTGAAAGCAGTGAGAGAAACATTAACATCACTAGACTCTGGAAAGATGGAAGTATTTATAAAAATTAGTTTTGCTTGGAGAGCTAAAGGCTGCAGCTAAGTTGGCTAGAACTCTTGGTATCAATTATGCCTAGAACAATATATGCAGTATGTAGGTTATTTTCACATGGAATAATTTCTAGCAGCTTATATAAATCCCACACGCAAACAGTAACCTCTTTAATCTACAAACAGAAATAGTACAGATCAAGTGTATTCTTCTAAAATTGGGCAAAAATCTGTAAAAGTACTCTTTAAAGTACACCTAAAACCTATTCTCCACAAAAAAAGTAAAATGAAGTAGGAAAGCAAACATAATCTACTCTGAAATAGATGAGTATATATATTCAATGTAAGCATTCAGATACAAAAAAATTATAGTTTTCTTATAAAGACATGTGGTGCATCTTTGCCTTGTTGTGAAGCTGCTGTTTCTACATAGTCTGGTTCTATACCATTTGTAAACAGGCCTTTCTGATGTTTCTACCAACATCCTGGCAACAAAGCAGCACAATTTCAAATGAGCTAATTAACTTAATTGTTGATGAAGCATGAAGCAGTTCATTCACCCTGTTAGCTGCACCATGACAACATAAGAGCCTCAGCTTGTGAAGTTACTCATCTATATAAACCTATCTATAACGTTCCATTAGGACTCTTTGTACACTAAAGCCCTGTGCACCTCTCCTACGAGAGATCACGCTGTTTGGGCTCAGCCCCTCTCAAGTCCTTGCAGAATGAAAATGCTACAAAATTGCCACAAACTTGGTTTATGATACTCACTGTAATAACTGGATACTTTTTAATTTTAAGGTGCCACGCCCCACTTTTTCACAGTTAATTTTGCAAGTGTCGCACAGATATTGGCTGCATTCTGAATTAAACATGCCAGAAGATGGAGAGGATTTTTCACCTTTCTAAGTAGCGGCAAGCCTTCACACTTTGCCACATGGTAAGGCGCTCATTTAGACTTAGGGGATATGTTAAAACAGACTTCAGTGTGGCATGGGGAAGCTATGTAATGTGGACTTTTTAAACAAACAAGAAACAAACCACTGCAACCTCTCTCACACACGTTATGTGTGGGGAGGGTGGCTGCAGTGAAGGTCACAGGCTCTTGGTCTGCCTATACAGTTCTATGCCTGATCCAGGAACTCTTCTTGTTGTGACTCTTTTGTAAGCCAGCCTGAAATTGATAAGCTTGATCATCTGCTGTTTTTACTGCTGGGTTGTTTTGTGTACTGAAATCCACCTTGAGTGTAATTTCCTTGTGGAAAAGCAGCATATAAATTGAAATCTAACTTTATCCAGTCTCCTCACTCCCACTCCTGTGCAAGTGGAGATTTTTCCGTGGGCTTAGCGTTTGGAAAGATTTGCACGTGAACCTTCGCGGGAAGCCTGCTCCTTCTGGAGCTCCATGAGTGCACTGGAACCTCCAAAGAACTTTGGCTCGGAGCCCATGAATCGGTACTTGAGATGTGACCCTTTTGTAAGCTATACTGAAATCACCGAGTTCACTCAGGAATAAGTGCTCTCATGACTGCGAATTATTGCTACAAAAGGACAGCCTAAAGAGGCACATTTCTTTCTACAGATTACATGCCAATACACACAGTTGCATGTATTTTTTTTCTGTTCATTATTTTATCAAAAGGCACTTTACAGATGCTCTGAGGTTACATTTCGGCAAAGGGGTCAGGTAAGCACCATGCCACTAAAAAGCCCGAAGAAATGATTTAACGTGAAAGGAAAGCTAATGATTCTATCCTCTCCAGTTGGCTTGATCTGGTGTTTTGGCACATAAGCCATAAACATCCGATAACTTTATGGCTGAGTTTTACTGGATTATCTGTATACCTACTAAACTCTGTTTACTGCATCATAAAAAAGCCCCAACTTACTTTAAAAATTGTCCAAAATCTTCACAAATACTTTCACATCCAGGCCACTTGCAAACTCCATGGCCATAGAGAGTATGAGAGGCTCCAGTCTCCTCGTGTGATGAGCTGTGGCAAAAGAACACGGCATCAAATTCATCTCAAAAGCCATAATAGTAGGAGGCTTCTAGTGCCTGTCAGGTTATGATCAGTGACAAACAGGTCAAAACAGGTCAATTCAGCTCAGAGCAGTCAGAAAAATCTAATCGTTCTGCTGAATAGTTCAACTGCCAAGGATAGATGATGTTCTAATTAGAGAAGGAATAGAGCCAAAGATGACGGTTAATAAAGGATGAAAAAATGACTGTATGTTACAGTATGCTAATTTTGCCATATGACCTCAACTTAACATTCCTCCCCCCCTCTAAATAAATAAATAAATAAATAATCCAGAATGGATCAGTTCTTCCTGAGAAGTATGTAAGATGGCCAACAGAGACTTACAAATGTTTCTGCATGTTTTTTCTTTACTTTTTACTCATAAAATCAATATACTGGGGTCTGCAGTCTTAAGTAATGTTTTTATCCCAGGGCAGTGTTCTCACAAGTTGCTTGATGTTGTTTATCCAAACAACTATATGCTGGATTCAGTTTTTTTGGAGGGAGAAAGTCAGTTGCTTGGGTAATTGTCAGTGACAATTGCTTTTTTTTCCCCTCCACAATGCTGCAGTTTGGCTCTCTGTTCCAGAAAAATCGACCACTGCCTTTGACGTATCATCAACTAGCAACCTTAATTGAAATGCCAAAATGAAAATTACCTCTGGATGTTATCATTTTAAAATAATGAAAGGTAATATTATGGAAGCTTAAAGAGAATGATAGATGCAACCCACAAATTCTAATTACACCCTCTGCAAAAAAAGTGTATGGGGGGAAGCTATAGCTCAGTGTAGAACATCTGCTTTGCATGTAGAAGGTCCCAGTTTCAATCCCTAGCATCCCCTGGGAGGGCAGGCAATGTCCTTTGTCTGACATGTCACTGCCACTCAGTGTAGACCAGTGTTTCCCAGACTTGGGTCTCCAGCTGTTTTTTAACTACAGTTCTCATCATCCATGACCACTGGTCCTGCTAGCTAGGGGTGATGGGAGTTGTAGTCCAAAAACAGCTGGAGACCCATGTTTGGGAAACACTGACAATACTGAGCTAGTTGGGCCAATGGTCTATGCAAGGCAGCTCCTTTAGTTCCTAAACCATAAAAAACTCCTTTGATTGCCTATGGAAAACAGTGGTACCTCTGGTTACGAACTTAATTCGTTCCGGAGGTCTGTTCTTAAGCTGTTCTTATCCTGAGGCGCGCTTTCGCTAATGGGGCTTCCGGTGCCCGACTTCCGCTCGCATCCTGGGGCAAAGTTCACAATCAGAAGTAACTACTTCCGGGTTAGCGGAGCTTGTAACCCGAAGCGTGCGTAACCAGAGGTACTACTGTAGTTCTTATCTTCAACAATCTCTCAGTGTAACCACTTTTGCTCTGATGGGTTGGCTCACAAGTAAGATGGCCTCCAATTTCTGATAAACTTCTTTATGACTGACAGTGAAATCCTCAGCAAGGTTAATCAGAAGGAAGTCCCACAGAGTTCAGTGGAACTCCCTAGCAAGTGTGCTTAGGATTGTAACTTAAATTCCACAGAAATGAATGAGATGTTTTGGTTAATTAAATTCAATGGATTGGATTCAGAGGAGCATCCCCCATCAGAAGATGCTTCCTCAGGCAGAGTAGGTGCCTCCGAATATAACTCAATGTCCACAAACTATTTATAGTCTGAAAATGAACAATGGCTGGCTATTTACCACCAACAGCACACCATTATGTATTGGCACCAATCCACCAAATGCTAGGATTTCCGCTGCTTTTAGCGTGGCTTGTACATACCTCTTAGACAAGCCTTGCCTACATGAAAAAACAGCCAGTGTAGTATAGCAATTGGAGGGTTCAGGGAGACCAAGTTTCAATTCCATGTGCCATGAAGCTCATTGGGTGAGCTTGGTCCACACACGCAGCCTAAGCTACCCCACAGAGTTGCTGTCAGGATAAAATTGGGTATATGTGTGCTGGAAACCAGGGATGCAGCCCTGAACTCCAGGGAGGAAAGGAGAGACAGAAATGTTGTAATAAAATAAATAAGACTGCTGTATTCTAGTGGGTGAAATCTACCTTCCATGTTCGCCACTTAATATCTGCAATCCTATATGCACTTACCTCAGAGTAAGCTCCACTTAACTCAGTGGGACTTACTTCAGAGTAGAAATGTATGGGATTGCATAAGACAGTGTGCTACCCGGAAAATATTGTAGTCAATGTTCAGTAACAAATCTCCTAACTCTGGGACTGGGAAGTTTATGTTTATTCTCTTTGTGGTTAATCAACAATTTTCCTGAATCATATTCAAAGCAACTCATCATGCTCAATACTGAAATTATTGTGTGAAGCATAACTATGAAGAAAGCACTTTCATGACAGAGGAAAAAGCAAATCTCATTACCTGTCTCGTCTTGCATTTAGAACTGATGACTGTCCATTCACTATGGAATGATGAGTTATTGGTGGCGATGCTTTGGAAGTGGTAGAGGAGGTAGTAGAAGAGGAATTGTTAGTAGTGAGGTCTAGCCCTCCATGCTTAATGCCATTGTCTTCCATACTGTGAACTCCAGTAACTTCTTTCCATAACTGCTGAATCTCAGCAGGACTTAAGCCAGCTATAAAATGAAAGAGAGCTCCAATAATATAGCAAAGCAAGAGGTTCATATAATGAGCTCAGTGTTATTAATGGATTAATGCCAACAATGAAGGTGATGCAGTTTTTCCAGCACAATCAACATACAGTAAAACACAATTTAATTTTACCTCTTATTGGCACACAGCAAATTTGGCTGCTTTTCCTTTTGGGGTTACCAACAGTCAATTAAGGGTCACCAGCTTACGTAATATGCCTTCTCTCAAAACATTTGTTCAAGGATCAAAGGGAACAAGGTACAACCAACAACTGGTAACTACTGTTTGAAAAAACAAGTATTCGGGTGGATGAGATGTTCATTGCCTGCAGAATCAATTTCTTGATTCCAAAACATGGCTAAATACACCCAAAGTTCACAAAGTTATTTAAAAGCACTGCTTTACCAAAAACATAAGGGGAAGCAGAAAAAATATATATCTGGTTACAACAAAGATGAAAGTATTAATCAGCTCTTTACAGAAGAAAATGTAACTCAGGGGAATAAACTCAAGCCATGTTAGATATGCATGGGATCCAAACTCTGGAGGGAATCTCAACTAAAATCCTGCAAATAGCTCATGCAAATACGTAGTCATATATTAGCTGCCCCTACTTAATTTCCGAATTGCAATAAGCAAATAATTTATAGAAGATAAACATTTGGAAAAGGACAACAGTTCAAGAGCCCCAGCTCCAAATGCTCCATGCCAATTCTTTTCAGACACTTGTGTTGGAACAATTTAAAAGCACTTTGCCACATTCCTTTATAAACCTTACAAGGAGGTGGGAGGTACGGAGTTAACAGAAGCTCACAGGAACAGGATCTTAAGTTGGTATAGCAGAATACGCATCACCCCTTTGATCAAAGTAAATGCCATTATGAATGAAAGAGATCTGATCAACTTTTTAAAAAATAAAAAAATCTGGCCACCTCCAAAAAAAGGCTTGATGAAAAATTAAAATGCTGTGGTTTCTTGCAGCTTGGGCTAGATTACCAAGGGCAAAATATTTCATATCCATTATTAAGGTAGAAATTATTATTTTAATTGCTTTGGGAGGAAGAATTTTTTACTTATAGTTAATTTCATGTCAATAGTGCTAAGTAAGGTCAAAGAATGTAAAAGTGATTTCTTTTAATCATTTCAGTAGATGTCATTAATCATGACTTTCCAACCAAAAACTATTGTCGAATTTTATTACTGTTCCCTCATATATAGCTTGGCAGGATTAGTTGCATCAGAAAGATACAAACTTTTTTTTTTTTTGGCACACCATTGTAATCTAATTGCTACATTTTTTCCACAGGAATATTAGGCTGAGTACAGAACATAAATTTAAGGCACACATCCCCCAAATAATTCTGGGAACTGTCCTTTAATCCCCACAGAGCCACATTTCCCAGCACCCTTAACAAACAATATTTCCCAAAATTATATGGGGGAAGTCATGTGTTTTAAATTTATGGTGTGTATGCAGCCTACATACTAAGATGCAGATATATATGAAATAAATCTAGAAATATGTCAAGTGGGGTTATAAACTCTAACATTAATTCTATAAACACAAAATCTCTATGAACCATGGAATGGGTTTCATCCCCCAAAACAGATATACCTGCTGTCTCATTTACACGTTTGTCATGGCTCCTATATTCACTAGGGCTTGGCTATATACTCATCTATTGTAGATCTTGCTTATCCCTCTTCCATTCATCCTATAAGAACTACTTATCTAAGAACTGATGCCTGAGTTTACTTTATTCTTCTTCCCTCCTTGTTTCTTTTCTTTGTGTGATAGATATGTGTGTGTGTGTGTGCGTGTGCGTATATATACATATATATGCCTGTGGGCAGGGATTGTCTTGTCTGGTTCAGGTGCAAGGCACCAACACTCTAAATAAATAAATAATTACACATGTGAGTTTGGCGCTCCAATGCCCAATTGTGCAGAAGTATACTTAATGGTGTGTTGAAGCATGGTTCATGTCACTGAAGGTGCTTGAGGATTGAAGGGTCAAGATGCTTCCGTGGAAAGCATAAACAGATACACTGGTCATGGTGGCTTGTTCTCTCTCTCTCTCTCTCTCCCAGCAATCAACCTGCCAGTGGGTTTAAGAAGCATGTGAGCCACGGCAGAAGAGGGGTTTTTTCCTCCTCTTTCTTTGCTGCACTTGGAAAAGCTCAAATAATTTTTCTTTACTTGGGAGGATCACTTTGAGAAGCCAGGAATTTAATGCAGAACAGGGTGCTCAACTTATAATAATGGTAGGTTAAATTGTTCAATACCTGGGGAAGCTGTTCGTTTAAAACATCAGAATCACACTAAACTCCAATTATAAAACACTGTATGATAAAATAATATTTAAGTAAGGATCTTCATGTGGAATTTAAACATCTGAACTATAAGGGGGGAAATTAACACTGAAAATATAGTATTCCTTCCCATTGGATTCTTGTTTGCGGGAAGTTTCAGACTATGTCAACCCAAATAGTGTGTCCGTTTAATCCTTCATCCTGGAACTGCTGAGGTCAGAGGAATACTCAGAAAAATAATACTAAAATAAAATGATTGAATTTGCATATAAAACTAAACCATGGTTTAGTGCTATGTGGACACACCTCCACCAGTCTGAGCGAAGTGTTGGGATTGCACCCTCACCTGGAGGAGGACCTCTGTGAAATTTAATTTTGCTTTCAAATAATCATGGCTTAGCATTATGCACCAACAAGGGAACAAAGAATGGCTAGTTGCTGAACAAACCAATTTCAGGCCACGGGTTATGAAGCTGACTTGCTCAACTAGATTTGACTCTGTTGCTGCGCCTCCACTGCACACAGCTCCTGCTGCCTTGACACTCTCCCTTTAGGTAAGCGGCAGTGATGCACAGCACCGGGAAGGCAGGAGATCTGTGTGCGAGTGTGTGCACGTGCGCTTGCACACCACCTCCACCTGAGAAATGCACTCGTGAAGGAGAGAAACCACATTAGCTAGGTCTTTTTTATTGCAGGCTGAGTTAAATGGGCACATGTTACTACAAACAGATGGGTACTTTCCCTTTACAGGTGTGCTCACCCCATAACAGAACATGATCAAAGAAGAGTAAGCACAAACTAAAAATCAATGGCATCCTAATAGGGTTGACAGCTGTCCTCTTTTTCCAGGACACGTCCTCTTTTTTAGGGATAAAATTTGAGACAGATTGCATTGATTTGCTTTGAATGGCCATCATAGTGTCCTCTTTTTTGCTCTTCAAAATATGACAACCCTAAATTATCATGTTAATATTTTTGCATAAAGCTGTCTTGGCAGTGTAACCTCCATTTTGAAGCTTGCCCACTTTCCTTGATTAAATTGTGTAGGGCAGGGGTTGCCAATGTGGTGTCCTCCAGATGTTGTGGACACTAGCTGGGGCAAAGGAGAGTTGTAGTCCAACATCTGGAGGATACCACTTGGGCTTCCCCTTCCTACAGGGGCTATGATGCCCATGGGGAAGCCCATAAGCAGAACCTGGGTGCAACAGCACTCTCTCCATCTGTGATTCCCAGCAAGCCATCTTACTTCCAACAGTGGAGGAAGAACACAGGACAATGTACCCAGTAGCCACTGATCACTGTATCCTCCATGAATTTGTCTAATCCTTTTTCAAAGCCACTCCAAATTGGCGACCACCACACGTCATCTTGTGGAA
>NC_138035.1:54593816-54596316 GCF_964106645.2 Podarcis pityusensis | reverse complement strand
CTACTGCAGCTTTGAGGGATGAGAGTGTTGCACATATATTTACGCCATGGGCATACAAGTACCAAAAAAGAAAAAAAGAAAAAATATTGTTGAGTACATAAGCCACATATAACATTCTTCATGCTTGTGAATGTGCCTGAGCTATGCTAACTGTTCCAACGAGCACCCAACATTACCTGCTGTAACATAACTGCTTGCTGCTGCTGGAGAAGTGCCTGAAGTTGCTGTGGAGACAAAACTTGTTGCTGGAGAATTTGCTGCATTTGCTGAGGGGTGATCACCTGGGGAGTCATCATGGCCACTGACACAGGCACCTAAGGAGACAAAAATTGCAAATATATTGAAGTTCACATCTGCAATACTTTTAAAAACTTTTTGTGCTGAAGTTGGCCTATTTGCTTGCTCTAATTTGAGAAAGCAGCAGCTGTCCTACACCTTCAACAGAAAAATGTGTGGGGTACACAGATGTAGGGATGCTTGAGGAATTAGATTTCTATGTCTAGTCTAGGCAAACTGGCCTAGACACATCAGATTTTATCAGGCTCAAAAGTTTATAATTCACACGTCTTGTAAACTGCTGCTATATATTTCTAAGCTGACTAGTATAAATGGCGCATTTAAAAATAGATAACCACGTGTTAGGGTTCTCAACATCTTACTACAACAATAAATGGATAAAGAACCCAGGCAATTTCTCAAGGTATAAAAACAAACAGGTAAAATTCTGCTGCAAGTGATCTTTTGGTCAATACATATACTGTGGTACCTCGGGTTACATACACTTCAGGTTACATACGCTTCAGGTTACAGACTCCGCTAACCCAGAACTTCAGGTTAAGAACTTTGCTTCAGGATGAGAACAGAAATCGTGCTCCGGCAGCGTGGCAGCAGCAGGAGGCCCCATTAGCTAAAGTGGTGCTTCAGGTTAAGAACAGTTTCAGGTTAAGAACGGACCTCTGGAACGAATTAAGTACTTAACTCGAGGTACCACTGTAAATGTCTTTTTTAGAGAAATGGCATGAATCTGAAACAGGATTCTAACAAGGAACACAGAGTTGGAGGTGGTTTAGAGCTGCATCAAACTAAATCACATTCAGAGTAGAACCATTGAAATTAATGGACTAAAATTAATCTCAACTAACCTAATCCATTTATCGCAGTACATGTACTCTGATGATTATTTAGTGGAATTTGAAGAAATAAATGGGGACAGCTTCAGGAGGTGTTATGGAATGCATGGAATTAAGTCAAGGTCCACTTGTGGCCCACAGGTTCACCACCTGTAAGTTATGGGAACATGGTTTAGGGGTGGGAAAGTCTTTGTATAAGGCGTATGAGGTGGACTGGTACTGGATAACTCAGTTGGTTACAGCATGGTGCTGATAACACCAAGGTTGCAGGTTCAATCCCCATATGGGACAGCTGCATATTCCTGCATTGCAGGGGGTTGGACTGGATGATCCTCAGGGTCCCTTCCAACTCTATGATCCTTTGACTTCGGCCCCACTGTCAGATCAAACCTTGGTGAATGTATCCCTGCTTCCTGAAGTCTTGCACTGTCACCAGTAGTGGCTCATGAGAGTGGTGTTGAAGGCAGTGGTACCCTCCTGGCAGCAGCACTGTGCTCGTGGGGATGAGGATGCAGTGGGATGGCAGCAGCAAGTTCATGGGAGCTTCAGACAGTGACAGTCCTACAGGTGCCTACACCCTTGTGGGGCCACTGCCAAGCCATAGCAGCCCTGGCCTCACCCCTCCCCAATGAGCACAGCACTGTCACTGGAGCACCCTACTGCCTCTGCTTGCCTCACATCACCACGGTTACTCATTTGTGTGCCGAGTTCCTAACTCTGCTTGTCCACAGCCATTCTTGACCATTCCTTTCTAAGCATGTTTTGTGCAACCATCAGTGCCCCACAAGCCTAGATGTTTGCTTCCCTGTTTCCTGCTCTCTGAGCTCTCGTGATATTGACCAGCAATTATTAGAAGTACATTTGATGCTACACTGCTGCTGAGTGTTCCCCGAGTGCAGCAGAACTGGCCAAGGGCCAGATCACAGGTGTGTAGTTAGTTTTGCCTGGGATGAGCATCAGTCAGCTGCTCCACAACCTTTAGAGCAGCAAGAAATGTGCCCAAAATAGTTTGCAGCAGAGGAATGACAGGAAAGTGGAGGCAGGGGTAAACAAGGAAGCAACACACAATTCATGCTTGTGAGGCAAAGTGAAGAGGTTGCCTCAGGTCGATCTGGCCTCCTTTGCCACCACCTGCTGCAGCTGCCTCCGTGTCCAGCCACCTCCTCTGTGCATGCCCACTGCTACCAAGGAGTTAGCCAGGTGCAGAAGAGGACGTGACAAAGAAGGCAGCATTTTCTGCTTTGCCTGGAGCAGCAAAATGTTCTGGGCCAACTATGACACAATTGTCACATGGTTTTCCACTGAGTGCTCAATTTGTACTTCATAGTGAGTGGGGGGCAATCTGCACTGGGATCCTGGCACCGGGGTAG
>NC_138035.1:54518816-54588816 GCF_964106645.2 Podarcis pityusensis | reverse complement strand
ATTGCACTGGTGTTTCCTACAGCAAACATGTAAAACCTGGATGACAGATGTGCACCCTTCAACACTCATATACACATGTTGGAAAGTCAAGCCCATACAGGGCTCCCAGGGAGATGACCATCTATCATTCAAGCTTCACATGTCTGCTTGGGGAAGCACAGCAGTTTGAATACAGAGTTGACCAGCAGATGAGGGGCCATTTTCAGAGTGCAATGTGTTGAGGCCTTTTCTATTCTGGCCTGGGTAGGTATTATGTACGCATATTTCCACTGACTGGTGCCACTGCTTTCCAGCTACTGAAGCAGCTGGCATAAAGGATCACACCACGCACCTATTCTGATCTTAGGTTAAAAAAGGTAAAGGGACCCCTGACCATTAGGTCCAGTCGTGGCCAACTCTGGGGTTGCAGCGCTCAACTCGCTTTATTGGCCAAGGGAGCAGGCATACAGCTTCCGGGTCATGTGGCCAGCATGACTAAGCCGCTTCTGGCGAACCAGAGCAGCACACGGAAACGCCGTATACCTTCCCGCCGGAGCGGTACCTATTTACCTACTTGCACTTTGACGTGCTTTCGAACTGCTAGGTTGGCAGGAGCAGGGACCGAGCAACGGGAGCTCACCCCGTTGCGGGGATTCGAACCGCCGACCTTCTGATCGGCAAGTCCTAGGCTCTGTGGTTTAACCCACAGCGTCACCTGCGTCCCTGATCTTAGGTTAGGACTGTAAAATAGTTGTTAACATTGTTAAGCTCCCTGGCTTTTTAAAAATTTGGGTTGGTGTGTTTGTTCTGCATTTCCTGTTAGTTGTATACACACTAACAAATTTAACCAATAATAGTAATGTACAGAATGGCCAGCTTTTATTTTCTTTTCCACACTGCTTCAAGTGCTTGCAGACAAGCACACAAAAGGCTAATTAATGCATTGGTCTCTATGTGCCATCAGCATCAGCCTTCAAAGGACCACTTCATCTTGAGTCATCTGCAGCTGTTAGCAGTATCTGAGCCAGAAGTGGCTTTGTCAGTCTCTGTGCCACCACTCGTTTTGGACCAACTGAGAGGCTACAAGGGGGGGTGGGGTGGAAATATCACCAGCCAAGGAAGTATCCTTTCATGAGAGGGCCAAGCAGGCCAGATATTTCCTGATTCTAGGTGATGCTTACTCAGAAGTGTGATGAGATTTGAGCATTTGCTGCCTGTAGACCTGTGTTCATGCTTGATGGCAAAGAAGTCATATCTGACAAGCCTGCCTGTATTACCAAAACAGGAATAGAAAAGGCCTGAGAGCAAAGACAGTGAGAAAGGGTATGGAATTCCTTGTCCGTGTATATAGTGATTGTTTATTCAAGGTAATAACCTGAATCAACAAACTCTGCAACCCCCTTGAGTATCTCTGATCATGCAAACAATCCCTTGGCATGCCTTTATCCCTCACCTCACAGCTTTGACAGAAATTGGCTGCAGAGTTCAAACTAGACTAGTGAGATTATATATATATATATATATATATATATATATATATATATATATAATATATATAACCAGAGTTTACATCATTCTAAGATGCGTTTCAAACACACAGCAGGGACAAGTAACACAAAGAAATAAAAGTGCTTGATATATGTCAACTAATTTGCAAAGTGCATTCGGAAGACTTGCCTTACCTAATCCCATCAGTTGCATTCAAAGGATAGATGCGCAAGGGCACCTGAGGAAACCCACATCAGGCTGGGCAGATTTTTCATTATGCGAAGTGTGCATTCATTTATCCTAAGTGTCCAACTCCTGGTGCTACCACGGGCACAAATGTCAGCCTTGTCAAATCTGGGCCTTTGCTGGCTTTACTAAAGCTGTTTATTGCAGAAGCTCAAGCCAATCTTTCCCCTTTTCAGCGCTGTTTGTGAATGGAAGAATGACCGAACTATTTCAGCTATCACTTCTAAATTTCTGAAGCTGTGCAGAGCAACAACAGGTATGCCAGTGAAATACTGAAATCTGTATGCAGAGTAGCACTGAAAGCAACATATCCCACTGATGCAACCTGCCACACACATTCTTTTCCTTTCATGCTATGTGATGATTGTGACATAGGGTTACACTTCTCCAGCATCTCTCAGTGAGCTTGACGTACTCAGGGCACAGACTGTGCAAGACAGGGTTAGGCAACACTCTACCTTCTCAGGGGCCACACTAGATCAATCATAGGTGTGGATCTGACCTAAAGCAACAGTAACTCCTCTATGAACAGTTGGCAGCAGCCTATAAGAGTGGGTAGTTTCATTCCTGTTCTGGCAGATTGCTCTCATCAGGAAAACTGCCAAAATAATAAGCTACCAACTCAGCAGGGAGGCCAAGAACTGAATGTATTCCGACTACCTGGTCAGCTCTTGAATGAAATTACTCCAAATATTGTCTTAGATAACACTACTGAGATACAATGGAGAGAGACGATTTACTACCATTCATCCTGTATTTTTCCTGTGGAAAAATACAGGGCTCTTCAAAGTACTTCCTCCCTATCTGGAATCAGACATCAATGTGAAAACCAAATTAAGTTACTTGAATATTACTACATCTCCTACTACAGCTAACCCTTCACTATGTTAATATTTATGAAGGTTAAAAAATTCCACACGAAGAATGATCTGCGAGAAATTCTTTCACCTAATGCAGAGTCGAAGCTGTTTGTCACTCTTAAAATAAGGAAAGGGGTCATCTTTAACCACTTTCCCTCCGCCCCAACTGAAAAAGGCTGGGCGGGCAAGTTAATAGTTTGTCTGTCTCCAAGTGGTGCATGCCATTTGAGTGTCTGTCTAGGACCACTGGCAACATTATCCACAGGACACTGACTGGCAGAGGCTCTCCAGGTGTGCAGGCAGGAACACGCCCACCCCTACACCAAGATGCCAGGGTTGAATCAGGGATCTTTTGCTCCATCACTGAGTTACAGCCCTTCTCTGGCATCCACTCTTTCTATCCATGTCATCCACAAAAGGCCATTTTCTCTTCCAACTAATGAGGACAATAGCGGCGCCTCTGCTGTTCAGCAGGGGAAAACCAAGAACTCAGGCTATGCGATCTATCAGATAAAGACGGAAATTATCAAGTGAAAAGCAGAGAATGTGTTAACTTGTCTTAAGAGCTGATCCATGCACAGATCTTTTCATCATGCCACCTTGTGGCAGACGTCTACACGGAATGGTTGGTTTTAAAATGATTTCACCATATTTGCACTGGTGGGTAAGGAGCCACAGGACCTGATCCACCATGCAACAATAAGGTAAAAAATTAAGAAATGGGTCAAAAGTGGGTCATGGGTCTGAAAAGGTTGAAGATATCTGGTTTACTGCATTGATAGCCCACCGTTTTCTCCAAGGAGCTCAATGTGACATTCATGGTTCTTCGCTTCCTCATTTAAGCCCCACAATAAACCTGTAAGATATGTACTACAGAACAGTTGGGGTACCAGAGAGCAAACTACATCAATTGCACTTTTGCTCGTGCATTAGAATTTCTGGATGTGAAGAAAAATGCATTAATAGATCTTTGCTGAATTAAAACAAGTGTTAGGTATCTTCCAAATAAAATATAACTTCTCCCACCCCACAATGTCTTTTTGAACTGCAAAGTCAGGTGTTTAAAATAAATATGTATCTAAAATACTTCTAAAATACACACATGAGAAAATATCAAGGCTGAGCCCTTAACAGTTAATGTGTACATTAATCTACATATCTGAAGCTTTCTTGGCGCAAAAAATAAGATGTCACGTGTTCAGGGTTAAAAAAAAATACTCTGATAATGCACATTCTAAATAGCTTCAAAATTTAACAAATCTAGTTACCCAACTAGTAATTTCTCACCATTTTAATGATTTCAACTTAATTCTGCTTCTGTAAAAACTGGAGTACAGTAATGCCCCTAATCTTCAAGCGATATTTTTCCATAAGCTCATTCTTCTGAAATGTGTGTCACACTTTTTAAAAGCTTATTTCCAATCAATGGAAGAGCTTTTTCTGACATGCCAGTATTTGATGTATAAATCTGAACACTTGCCTATGGAATCTACTAGATGTGTATTTGGCTCACATTGAGTTGCTCCCATCAGCTGTAGATTCATCCACAGTTCAGAAACATTTGCTTTTCTTTCTTGTAACAAACTGTACATTAAAGTCAGATATTGGTATGCATGCACACACACCCAGTTAATCACTTATCTGTTCACATGCTTGCAAAAATACCTGATTTGTATACATATTAGCAGACATACTGGTAGTTGGCAAACACCAAGGCAGCAATATAATTATTCAGGGCTTGTTTTCAAAATCGAGCCTCATAAACACCAGTGGAATCAGAGAAACACTTTCTCCATTCTCCTTATTGTAGAGCTGGTATTTTGTTCATTTATTATCTAGCTGACAATCTCTGCAGGTCAGCAGCTGATTTACCTCCCTGATATTCTGTTTTACATGCACTTAAACAAGACAAGTTCAGGAATGAAATGTCAGACATTCAAAAGGTAAGCACATCAGTAAATAACTATGTCCTAATGGACAATGGAGCTACTGAAAAGCATAAATGACACCTATACAACCCTTGTTTATTTGGGAAGTAAAAAGTTAGAAACATGTGGAGTAAATAACACAGAAACAGTTACCTTGTTTGCAAAGCCAAGCTAGTTTTAGTGCAAATGAGCAAATGTGTGGCCTCCCAGAGAGGAGACTGTAACCACTTTTCTCCTCCTCAAGTTGTTGCACTGCGCTGAGTTAAGTCATGGTTTGGCTTAGCATTGTCATCTGAACCCAGTTCTTCTGGTTTTGCTCCCCCAAGACAAATGAGCTGTAAACCATATACATCGATTACAGCTCATGGTTTATCTAGAGAGAGCTAAACCAAAAGCTGGGCTCCTAAGACATGCCAAGTAAAACCACAGCTCAGAGCAGGCAGAACAGCGGCAGGACAACCGGAACATTAGCAAAGGACAGCAATCTCCTGTGTGGTGACTCTGAAGCCTAACCAGTTCACAGATAAGTCTCTGATCTGAACTACTTTCAGCAATCAATACCGCAGTGAGAGGAAGCTCACCCCCACCCCAATAAATGGAATAAAAATTGGCAGCAAATGGCTCATGAGAGGCTTCTGACCCCATAGCTAGTATGCATTGCCATGTTTTTTCGGGTGGGCGGGTGCTTGATTAGTAGGAGACTCCTTTCTTTCCTAACAGGGAAAAATGGTCACATATGAGACCCAAGAGAACCACTACCAGACAATGTTAGACTAGATGGACAAATAGTCTACAGTCATACCTCGGGTTAAAGTAGCTTCCGGATGAGTATTTTCGGGTTGTGTGCTGCAGCGACCCGGAAGTAACGGAGCATGATACTTCTGGGTTTCGCCGCTCGCGCATGCGCAGATGGTAAAAGTGACATCACGCACATGCACGGAAGCGTCGAATCACGACCCGCGCAGATGTGTGGATGCGGGTTGCGTTCGCTTCAGGATGCGAACGGGACTCCAGAACGGATCCCGTTCGCATCCAGAGGTACCACTGTAATTTGGTATAAGGGCAACTTCCTATGTCATTGGCTTTACTTTATTTTCCTATGGCTGTTGGCTACTCCACAACAAATAATTTAAATTTATGCAAAAGTAGGCTAATTTAACATGTCCAATTTGCATGTTCACATCTGCATATATTTGCAAGCTGTGTTGCCCAGATTTATGGGGCTGCATTGGCCCTAGCCAATGGTACCCAGAAATGGAAGAGTAAACGGTCTGTGTGTTGTGCAATTTCATATGCAAGATTCTAAGAATGAAAGCTGGTCCTTCCATAATTTGATAAGGTGTTACAGGGTTTGGCTTTCCAGAGAGTAGGGCCAAAGGCAATAAGAGCAGTTGGGGGGAACTCGGCTTTTTGAAATAATCATGTCCCTGTTCTGTGGAAGATTCATGCCATTTGACTCTGTTACATACCATTTATTAAGCCAAGTGGTTTCAGGATGAGCAGAATTTACAACATTTTCAGTAGCGTACAACACAGGAGGGAAGCTTTAAAACAGACTTATTGCACAACTTCCCAGCTGCAGATACCTATTAAAATCAATAAAGCAGCATGTCAATAATGTTTAAGGATCCCCGATGACAGACAAAAATTGGACTTCTGTTAATGCTTAGAATTTGTTGTGCCTTTTATATAACAAGACTTTCACAACTAACATTGGATCCTCATATCATATAATCAGTGATTTAGAACGTTTGGCAATAATAATAGTTACAGTTTACCCTCCACCAAAGATCTGCTAGCTTTGCTAGTAAAATGTTCCTAACAGTACAAATGCAAGGTAGAAGTAATAGAATTATAAACAGTTCTGTAACTAAAAATTAAGGGCTTGGGATTCTTTGACTGACAAATAGTGCCATGCAAGTCACTTTCCTTGATGATAAAAATTATGAAGTGTGTGACAGAAAAGAATGGTTTAATATCCAAGGATTATATCAAGCACAAAATGGATGATGAAAATAAACCAATCTTGCGCACAGTGGCATAGCTACTTCTATTAGCATGCTGACGAATTTCAAGCAACTAACTTTCTTGTCTCTCCAGACTGTCTAAGTTGCATTTGATTTTTATCTCTTTGGTTGCTGCTAGATCCTTACCCTGAGAGCAATTCCTTTACCCACACATTTTTATTACCGGGGGGGGGGGGAGCCCCAAGCTGTACAGAAAATACCCTGACAATTTTCAAGCACATCTTGAAAAGACAAAATGTCTCTTTGTGATATTTAGGGAAACAAAATACTTTCTCACTGTAGTTCTAGTTATATCAAGAAGATGTAAAGGGGGCAAAAAAACCCTATAATCTTATTCAGAATCTGATCTATCAGGTCCTTAGACTTCAGAAGACATGTTGTATGCTGACAAGTATACATGATCCTATATACCAAAATGAAGACGTTCATTCAGTGGACAGAAGCTGATCTTTCTGAGCACTGAAATACATTTTTAAGGTTTAATCCAAATGATTGGGAAATTACCACTTTCAGCTCTTCAGATAACAGTTTTAGAAATCTAACCATTAGCAGAAAGGCTAATTTATACAGTGGAAATTGCTTAGCCACACACCTCAAACACTTGGCTGCCTCAGTGATGTGAAAGAATGAGCCCTTTGCACCCTTGTCACTTTTCAGTGATGGGGATGCCACACGCACTGGTATGGTTCTTCCACCCAGTCTGGAATGGTCCACAGGGCTTAAAGGGGAATGCATATCATAGGCATACAGAAGGTATGAGCAAATTACCCAGAGCAATCTTCCCATAAGGCAGCTGTGGAACAACAAAGAAAACTAATCACACACATCTAGCTTGACGGCCACTGGCAGCCCTGCATACTTCCTGCTCCCAGGTGCTTGTGCAGATGTGAATGGCTTACACATGTTGCTCACAAATAACACAACTAGCAGCGTGGAACTGCTGCAACTACAAATCTACTCAGTTTTGTACATTATTCTTCTGCTATTCTGCAAGCCCAGGGGAACAGTCACGCCTTAAAGAGTACCAGAATGAGCCAGCAGGGTCCCCTCCCAACTGCAGCTGTACCATTTATACTCTAACATGCCAACAATGTACCTAGTGGCTTTACCTATTCCATGATGTGGGATAAGTAACTATGCATTCCTCTACTCTGTAAGAAGCCTCATTTCCTGGTAATGTTCAGTGGGGCAGTGTTTCACATTCCTTTGGTCAGCTCAATTCCAATTATATATCAAAGCAAAACTAAGCCAAAACTTTGGGGTCGTGGTGGATAGCTCAACTGAGATGTCAACCCAGCATGCTGCAGCTGTGAAAAAGATGGCAAAGGCCTTACTAGGGATCATTAGGAAAGGAACTGAAAATAAAACTGCCAATATCACCTGGCTGCCTCACCTCAAAAAGGATATTGTAGAGTTGGAAAGGTTGGAAAAATTAGACTTTTATAATAAGCATGTATACTCTCATGTACAAAAAGCTATCATATGAAACAGGGCCAACAGTAACTAGCAACCGATGCAAGTATCAGTATGTTACTTTCAGCTACTGGGGGCAATGAGAATACAACCCTCTTTTTGTTCAAGCCTGCTGATCATGGAGAGCATCATTTGCCCTGGTGTTCAAATCTAGCAAGAACCTTGCATTGATGGAGACCTGAAACAATACAGCTTGCTCAAGTCTTCCAAATAAAAACTTGGAGGGTGCAAATAAGCAGCCCTTTAGACTTTCCACTCTGCAAAGCTAGAGACTGACATGATAGTTAAATGCATTTATATCTGTGTTTTCTTTAGCTTTTCTCCAATGACCCTGTAATAGAAAGGAAGCCCAAAAACAAACACTAGTTTAAGGCCAGACCAAAAATGAGACAGAAATATAGAGCAGGTGAGAAAATTCAAAACCTAAGCAATTAGAATATGAGCAACATACAGAGAAATGAAACAAACAACGAAACAGGTGAGTAAAAATCAAGGATTTATTATTTAGCCCACAATTTGTTAAAATGACAGAATTATTAGAGACTACTCTTAATGATGAAAATTAATATGGTTCTACTGCTAAGAGATTCACAATGGATACTTACTTAGCAGTTCTCCCCAGGGGCACTTTGTCATATCATTTCAAGGTCACGTAACTGAGAATCTGATGGGTAATTACAAGCCTGTGGTGAATGAACCAATAAATCCAAATCTATTCCTTCAGAGACAGGGGTACAAATTCCTCCAAATCACACTTATAATTAAACAGCACCCTATAAATTCAAAAGACAACATAACTTTCCTATCAGAGAAATGATCTTGTGTATAATGAATTTGTCTCATGTTCCTATGAATGATGTAATCAGAGGAGACCAAGCAACATCAATTGGGTGGTGAGATTTGTATTATATGTTTAGGACCTTCTGCAGAAATTTTGTCATTCAAACTGGAAAGAGAAAAGAGTCTGGATATTCTTCTCCATGAAAGTGCTGCCAGTTATTGAGCTCAGGGGAGTTTAAAAAGAATGATGTGGATCCTGGAAGATAGCTATTAAAGTAAAAACCCTGCCAAATATTCTGGTGCACAAGCAGAATCTGCATGCACGCTTTTGGATTGCAGCCAGTATCAATGATCTCTTGGCAAAAGTTGGTGTAAAATCCTATGAAGTGAGTATTGCGGACTAGAATGTAGTCAGCACAAATATAACATCACAGGGAAATCAGTGGAGAATTTGGTTCTAAAAACATGATGCAGTTGGAGGAAACCTAGAATAAAAAAGGGCACATCTGCAAGCATGAATCAGAGAGCATATGTTATCACCATCTGTTCATTTTTCAAGTGCTGTAAGCTAACCAACAAATCCCTGCATTCTCACTACTTTTCTGTGATTGCATAGCCAACTGACGATGCAGCGGCTCTACAGGAAAGAACCTAAAATGCCAACAAGAACCTTTTCACAACTAAAAAGAACACACAAACTCTTATACAGTACACACACACACACACACACACACACACACACACACACACACACTCTTTTAGGAAGGAATCACTTTTTCATTTAAAGCCACTGTACAAAAGTATCCTCCAGAAAAAAATGGACATTTTAGATCAAGTAAAACATACTGTTTTCTTCCACCTAACTGGTAATGAATCTCAGTACGCCTAAGGAAAATGCTTAAAGACTTCAGAGCAACTTTATATTTTGTTTCCTACGTAGAATAAACTGATAATAAAGGTTACTAATTTCTATTGCTAAGAGTGAATGGGATGTTCATGTGAGAAGTTAGTGGCTGTGCTCCAATGCTTAGTTTAGAAAGCACAAATAAAAAAGTTACTTTTAATTTCTAAACCTTACACATTTTTAAATATGCAACCCTAATCTAGAAATACCACTTGCTTTATGAAGTGCTATATTGTCCACATTGTCTGAACACTGATTCTGTTGCTTTATGAAGGTTTGAAGAAACTGTAGAAACTTTGAAATGAAAAACTGCACCCACTCTCAATGGTTACAAGAAATTGACACTTCTGGATATTTAAAAATAAAAATAACAATCATTGCTTGCAACTGTTAAGAATCATTGTTTTTCAATTTGCAGGATTTCAAAGCCTATGACCCAGTTCAGACATAATAATAAATAATGTTTTGTTATATACACACGTCTCATAACAATATGGAGGTGTGGGCATGGGGAGATTAGAAGTATTGGTGCCAATACTTCAACATTTCAATTAACCACAGTTTATTGCCCCCAAAACATTAACCATGGTTAATCTCAACTATGACAAGTCAACTTCATAAAGTATGGCTTGAAATTGGCTTATTTGAACTAACTATACTGGAGACTAACCATAATTTGTCTTGATTCAGACATAACACTTAACTGCAGCAAGTCCAAAATGGAAGTGAACCCTTATGAGGTCGTCCTTCTCTCATCTGCACTGAAGGAGACAAGAGGAGAGGGGACACTGCATGTGCCAGGGTCTACCTGTAGGTAATTATTGTAATGATAAACCAAATGAACAAGGTGTGTGATATGTGTGTAACTGTATACTTAATTTTACAGCTGTGTGTGATCATTCCAAATTTCCAGATAATAGGAGAAAATTTTGTGTGTGTGTGTGTGTGCTATTATCACTAGTCCCAGTCAAGTGCTCCTAACACCATATTATGTCTATTTCCTAGCATAATCAATGAGGGAGGGATAAACCTTGATATGGGACAAATAACAACGCTGTGTTTCCTTTCAGCAAAAATCAAGGGAGACATGCACTGTAGGTCTGGAAAGAAGAGCTACCGGTATACTTTTTTCCCCTTAAGAAAATCAACTGAAAGAACTATGCTGTGAGAGAAGGCAGGGGGAGCAGATGGAGGACCCCCTGTTATTTTGCCAACATTTGTTGTTTACTGGACAACACAAGTTGCCAATTGCTCCAATGGATGCACCTGGGGAATGTTCTTCCTAAAGATATAATAATATCTGAATAATATCAGGATAATACTACATCCTAACTACGGTATATAATGAACAGAAAAAACATATCTATATTAGTAAGGACACAAAATGGCACAGGATGAGGGGGGGTAATGATGTTCCCAAGAACTAGCCAACTGACCTAACTACACTGTTGTGCAACTACCTTCCAACCAGCACTATTACAATTTTACTAGTGTAAAAGGATGCATTGTTGTAGCAACAAAAATATTGTTCTTTGAATTCCAGAATATATGACAGCCCTGCAACAGTAATTGAACCTTGAGTAATTCCTTGAGGAAAACTGTCCCGTTTTCACACAACTACTGAGTAACAACTGCATAATTACTGCTATTTGGGGGGGGGGGGGAATCTGAAAAGTGCCCCAAGCACAACTTTTCTACTATCTGGCATCATCCTGCTTCATGAAATTACATGCAAATTGCTTTAATTAAATGCAACTAAAATATGCCAGTTAGCTATGGCCCTTCAGCTCATGATATTTACATATCCAGATGTGGTCCTCATTTCTCAATAAGCTGATCTGCTCCTGACCTACAGAATAGCTGTTCTACGCAAGTGAAATTATCTCAAGCTTGAAAAAGCACTATTCTGCTGCTCACACTTCTGCATGAAAGCAGAAATGTCTAATGTCAGATTCTAAAAATGCAGGAAGCAGGAGTATTTCAATATATCCCAGCTCTTCATATGCCACTCTAACCAAGGACGCTATCAATTTACCTCAGTGTGGAGAAGAAGCTAACTCTTGTTTTGCCTTGTTTGTTTTCACAATTCCAACTTTTTACTGCAAGAGCAAAGAAAATATAGCAAAATATCCTGCACCAATCAAATCCACTCTACTGTCCTCTCTGGTAAGCAGCATGAAGTCAGGGTTAGGGATGGTAAGGTTTCCATATGTCCTCTTTTTCCAGGACACGTCCTCTTTTTCATGGGCAGAATTGTCATAGCAATCCATAGTTAAAAGTAGAAGTCAGCAAATGTGTTCTTTTATTGCTCTTAAGATATGGCAACCCTATCAGTTCTGGCCCACATCCTATCCACATATTGGTCTGGGAAGTGTGGATCAGGTCAGTTTTTATCAGACTCCACCAAGATCAGATTCCTCAAGCATCCCTAATTCGGGATGAGTGGTATGGAGGGCCTAATCATGCTGGGGGTTGTGCAGGGAATATGGAACCTTTTGGCCCTTTTGACAAGGTGAAGGCCAAGGGACCCAGTTTGATCTGGAATAGAAAACAAGTGGCTTTATTGTTTGTCATTCAGCAGATATCATTGGATTTTTCGTTCTGATCCAAGCCAAGCCAAACCTGGGTTGAGAAGGGTGGGGAGAAGGTGCTTTCTTTGTGTCTTTTGAAAATAGGTGTTTGATAAAGCTTTATCCCAATTTGTAGCCAGTATTAGCTTGCTCAGATTCAGATGAAAGGTAAAGAGGAATTACATTTTATAACTAACAAGATGTATACTTTCTTGAATTACAGTAACAGGCATTTTCAATATTATGAAGCCTGTCTCCATGCTTGAATAGCCATAGTTTGAATTAATTAAGGGTAATCTTGAACTATCCTCTGTCACAATGTAACATCATAGGCAAAATTCTGAAAATTTAACAAAAAAGTGTCTTTTATACAACACAGTTACAACAAAATCAATTACAAAGTAAGCAAAACATTTAAAACAATATTGCTGTCTTTAACATTTAGTGGTGTGACTAGCGTATCAGATGTTATTTTGCTTGTATAAATTGCTACTTCAAACCAAAATTTTCAGCTGTAAATTGAGAAAATGATATGCTGTATGACCCTGAAATCACTTGACATTGGCGAGTTTTTTTTACAAAAATAATCCAAAATTAAATCAAAGCTTCAAGAAAGCAATAAAAAAAAATGAGGAACTGATTATCATTGAGTAATTGCTCCATTTTTAATTGATTTACAAATTTCCTTAAATTATACAGAGGGTCAGCATACCAGATCTTTTTTTCCTGCTGCCAGACTGATCGTCATCTAGACACAGACTCCTTGTCTCTCAGGTATATGTTTTCTTGTCTGGATTGTTCAAATAATCATGAATGAAAAGTAGTCTTGTAAACAGAAGATCCAAATAATCATGTGAATGAATATTGAAATCACAGAGTAAGAACTACACAGCTTTCTGCTAACAACCCTGCAGTTAAGAACAGAACCACTGTAATGAAGGTACCTCCAACTCTTAACTCCCCGAGTTGTTCCATAAGAACATCATGGTCAATGATGCTAAAAGCTGCTGAGAGGTCAAGACCTGGTGCCCAAACCAGGTCTGAAACCAGACAGGAATGGATCTATACAATTCTGCTTCCTCCAGGCAGTGGCGTAGTGAAAGGGGGGGGGGCATGGCTCTGAGTGCAAATTATTGATGGGGTGCAACCAGGTACCACAATGACAGGCTCCCTCATCAAGGCCAGAGCTGTGGGGAAGCAAGTTGCACTTTGGCTGGGCCTTTGGGGCTGGGACAGTGGTGCGGTGGCCCCTTCTTCTCATGGCCAGCAAAGGGACGCCTGCGTGCGCCCTGCCCCTGGGCCAGCCAAAAGGGAGGGAGGGAGGGAGCAGCCATCGCCACCACCCACCAATGAGGGAGGGAGGAAGAGGAAGGCAAGAAAATACTGCCAGAGCCACATGCATTGCCCAGAGTGCCTCACTGCAAGGACAGCAGAACAAGGCCACATAGCGACGCTCTTGGCTTAACGCTTCTCTGCCTTATCTCTGCTCCCAGACTGGGGATAGTTTGCAAGGAGTGACTCCCTTGGTTAGAAGCTGGCTGGCAAAGGGACTGACTGCTGCCCAGTCCACCAGGGGGGTGCAACACTTGCCCTGCTCCGGGTGGCAGCAACCCACGCTAAGCCCCTGCCTCCAAAGACTGGCCACCATCCTCTCCTCTTGGAAAGGAATATTAGAGACTGGACAGTAATTTTCTAAAACTTATTGATTCATGAGGACCTGTTCAAGAGGGGCCACACCACTGTCTCTTTCAAGCCAATGGGCATAACTCCCTCCCATAATGAAGCATTGATCACTTCCTGTCTTCTTAGTAGATTTAATCAGCCATGATGGCCAGAGATCAAGAGGCCACATTATTGGCCTTACAGCCAGAGGGTGTGGATAGGACACGTGGCAGCAATGACTGCTCCAGTCTAAAGGACCTGAACGAATGGTGGTACCAAGTTCAGCATAGATTCAAGTGATTTTGCCCTATAAGTACTATGGTATTTTCACATGTGGATCTTTGAAGACCTAGATGGCACCCATTTTAGGGTAGAAATGTAAAACGGAGAGCTGCAGATGCAGCATCCTTAGTTTTGCCCTACTTTTACTGGGTGCTCAT
Source organism: Podarcis pityusensis (assembly GCF_964106645.2). Lineage (NCBI taxonomy): Eukaryota > Metazoa > Chordata > Lepidosauria > Squamata > Lacertidae > Podarcis > Podarcis pityusensis. The sequence goes on along the minus strand of NC_138035.1, from coordinate 54,574,459 downwards.
AGGACACTCTTGCTGAGTCCTTATGGTTCTGTAGTCCTTTATGACTGGAAGAGAGAAATTGGTTACAGAGCTGTGTGGGAAAGGAAGGAGTGCAAGAGGGAATGGGTAAGAGGATGGAGAGGCAGTGAGTCGTGCATAGCAGAACAGAGGGTGGGCATTATTCATCAATAATTATTTGCAAGGCTGCTTATTAATGTGCACAGATACTTTCAAATTTGTTTGGAAGGTTTTCCAAATATTGTACCAACATTTAGGCTGTGATCTTAAGTGTACCGACTGAAACATAAAAGTATAAAAATCAGGATGCCCACCATAAAAGCACAAATAAAGGAAAGGTAAAAAGGCATTCTATTTTGTACTCAAATTATATCAGACTATTCCAAACGAGTACAGGTAAACAAAGAGCTGGATTTAATTCCACTAACAGTAAAAATGACTATGTTAATCTGTTAGTGCTTCATATAAGCAAATGTTTTATCTTGTTATTCTAACAAAGCAAAGCAAGATGTTCAGAACTTAATCCGGAAATGGAGCAAAAATTAACAGCAGATGAAATTTAAATGCAATGTTCATGAAAATCTGTGTTACATTAAAAATTGCTTTTCTCAAGTTAACCTTTCAACAAGCATGACAAAATTGGGAGAATGAATTGGCTCATTTCAGACCACAGCAACAGTAGTTGGGTTTCATTAGTATACATTAGGTAATATGCAGGGCTGCAATTAACAGTTATTATTAACTACAGGGTAACACAAGATGGTGGTGGTAGTGGGGACAAGAAACAATTCAACCTTGTTACTAGTCAAACTCCAGATATGCCTATCAGAGCACTCGTTGCACAAGGAAGCTGGAGAAAATAAGGTATGCCATGTCTGGTTGAAGAAGCCGTGGGAAATATCTCATGGTGTCTTCATTAAAGGAATGTGGCAACAACATTCTAGCTATCATGACCAGTTTCAGGGAGTCATTTATAACCCATCCTCTTAAAACACTAGTGGAAATGGCACAGAAAGCCAGCAAATATGTCCCCTGGCACCAATCAAATTCATTTTGATAAATTACATTTTCTCCTACAAAGGAACTGTGATATAGGTTTCCCATTGGTCCCTGCAAGTCTTGTAGATTGTACCATACTTTCACTACCATTTCACTTAGGAAAATGGTTCTTGTCTCACATTTTGCTCAAGCAGCTAGTCCCACATACTTCAAGAACTGTTCCTAAAGATGCCAGCTCAGTGGCTGATGCTCAGCTGAGCCCCTGACAAATGCTCACGTCTATGCTCAGAAATCAAACTGCTATTAACAGGCTACATGACAGTACTGTAATAGAATATAACTCATTGGACTGAGAAGCTGACTTCCTCCTGCTTTCTTCACTTCCAGGGCACCCGCAGCAGCCCCATGGGGCCTGATGTATCTCATGTAACCCCAAACAACCTTCTCAGTGCCTGAACCATACCTTCCCCTACTCTGTATCCTGCTAAAGAAGCCCCAACACAAATGAAATAGGGGCCAAACACTTGTGGCAGTACCTGCTACTTTAACAAGATCCTCACAAAGTGTGGCAGTAAAAACTCACTAGCATCTACCAACAGAAGCCCAGAAAACACGGCCATGCCCTGGAAGCCCCCTGCAAGGCAGTAAAAGAGTAATTGCTCCCGGTCTGCACAGCACACAAACCTACCTCCTTCACTTCCTTGCATTTATTAATTATCCTAAACCTTCCCTTCCCTTCTCTGCCCTTCCCAAATGAGACACTTCAACACTCACAGCTCTGCCCAAGTAACCCAGATGACATCTCTGAACTAGATAATTTATTTTCCTCAACCAAATAAAGGTCAATGTAAAAGCAACTCTGAACAGGCCCATTTTACTCTGTAAAGCACAAACAGCTGGTAGTACCAATATTATAAATCTCAGTATGTTAGGGGATTGTTACTTGCCATACATAGGGCTTTCCTAGAACAGCCTCCTAACACCATAGATCTACAGAACATGCCCTGCAGACTTTGCATGGAAAAATGTTGTTGCCAACCACTTCCGTATTGCCTTGCTGCTATTCCTGACCCTTTGAAAAACACACATTTTGGCAAAAACAACTTTTCCAGCAGACAAATAGGTTTCATCCACTGTGAAATAAGTAACTCCCAGAAAGCCTGCAAGTTGCTGGTAGAGGAGGCACTAGTTTATAGGGATGAGCACATCTATCCATTTTGGTTTCTCTCAATTTATAAATTTTCCATGCTTATATTCTGCACATTTCCACATAAATCTGCAATTTTAGAAAAATTCCTCATGCAAAATAATCAGCATTTTACATATTTCTGTATGCATTTTTGCCTAAAACACACATTTTTGCAAAAGCTATTTTCCGTAATGGGATGCATTTCTGTATGCTATTTATAGTCACCCTTTACCTTGGGATATGCCTTTTGTACACTTTACTCAGCTGGAGAACTGCATTGCAAAATCCGGAGAAGTACAAATTTCAAAGGATGGCTGGGTTCCAATTCATTTGTTGTTTTGAAAAGTGCAAATTAGGTAAGTTCAAAATTAAATGTAAACTAAATCAAATTTATTCCCTGTCCCTACTAGTGGATGATGCCAAAGTCAGTAAAGTAGCATCTCCAAGGCAGTATAAGTCTTGAGGCACTGATCTCAGGTCTTTCTGTTTTTCTCCATTGCCAATGGCTGGAATTGGCTGACTTGCAATCTCAACAGAGCACCTATTATCTCAGAAACTGCTTTGGTTTGGACACAAAGCGTACCAATTGCATAACTTCTCCAGAACTGGAGGACAGAAAGTTCAGAACCTGCACAACTCGCTGGATGCCACATCAGAAAAGTAAAAGAGGCTTTGGAGAAATTATTTATTTATCTCACCTACACATGTATACATAATTTAATAGAAGGAAAACAAAACTCACTCTGAATTTTTATTTCTGCCTATTCTTAAGTTTCCATCAAAAGATTGCTGTTTCATCTCTCTCCCCCCCCCCCCCCATTTTTTGGAACAAAACACCACAATGGGTCTCTTCAGATTTCAGGTGAATTCTTCAAACTGTTACTATAAGTTATTTTGAATAGCTATTTAAGAGACATCTAGTGTGGTCCTGTTTATTCACAACTTTATCCCACAAGAATTCTATTGTTTTGCTACCTAAAATGTGGTGATTTAAGTTTATGCAGCTACAGATCTTAATTTCATAAAGTAGAGTGTGGTTATTAACTCAAGTCTTTCATTTTAAGAAAACTGATATAGCAAAGGAAATTCAAGTCACCAAGTGTCTGGAACTGTGAGAATGTAAGATATTCTGTTTAGATTATAGTAGCAAAATAAAATGCACAGAAAAGATCTATTTACACAATTATGAAATACTAAAATGCATATGATGCAATATCCACTATTATCTCTTACACTGTTCTACCATGCATTTCATATTAAAAATGCAACTTGTTTCATTCTCATATGTTGATTTTTTTACACCAAAAAGAAGGAACCATGCCATATAAAAATTGCTTTTCTCTTTTCGTTGGTCACCTGCCAATTTTTCTACATACAGTGTTATGCACACCCCTTTAAAACAGGTTGTTGAAATATTGGTCCCTTTTTGCCTCTAATATTCTGCCAGAGAACACCTGGCTTCTACTTAATGGGCACCATAAAATGAATTAAAACTAGCATTTGGATTTATTCCACCACACAAGAACAGTATTTAAATAAAGCTTTCTTTTAAAACGGCTTGCAAATTCTGCACATGTAAATCCCAATGAAACAGTGAACTCACTTATGGATAAAAAAATCAGATGGAACAGTCAGTATATAAGGAACATACTGAAATTAGTTTCACATGACTGTTATTAGTAACTGAAATCATACCACAGAAAGGCCTACACTTTAAAATGTGGTTCTCCGGTGTAGCATTTTTACACTAACATATAGTTCTTCTACAAGTTGTCTGGAAAATGTTTCCAAAATATATTAAAGCAGAAGATAAACAAAAATCAAATTTGTTCAACTTGGTTTCTGATATAAGATGAACATATCCAAATAATCAGAAATCCTAATACCAACCTTCCTCTGAATCATTAGCTTAATAAAATATGATTATACAGTGATATCTCAGGTTACAGACGCTTCAGGTTACAGACTCTGCTAACCCAGAAAAAGTACCTCGGGTTAAGAACTTTGCTTCAGGATGAGAACAGAAATCGGGCGGCGGCAGCGGGAGGCCCCATTAGCTTAAGTGGTACCTCAGGTTAAGAACAGTTTCAGGTTAAGAACGGACCTCCAGAATGAATTAAGTTCTTAACGCGAGGTACCACTGTATATATGTTTATAAAAGGTATGGTAATGATCCACTATAGAGATAAGAGTGCTTAAGCCCACCAAAAACAACATATCTGAGTTCACAAAATTGTGTCATAATTATCTTATTAGTGTTTTTTTGCATACTAAAACCTCATAGTAGTCACATTCCGATGAGCAGGAAACAGTTAAAACTGAGATTTTCACAATTTCAGTCTTTAACGAAACCTTAGCATTGTGAGGTTTGGTGTAAAATGGTGGGTCAGTAGCTGCATTTCCCCAGGACACCTGACATCCTTAATATAGGCTTCAGGTGCCCTGCAAACTACACACCAAGGGGTTACATATCTCAAGACCTTCAGTGCCTTGGGATGTTCCTACAGCAGAATTTCAGGAAGCAAAGAGGTAAGCAAGGAGAAAAAGAAGACACATTCCTCCCTCTCTGCCATAGCCAGGTAAGAAGGGAGGTGGAAGGAAAGCATTTCTCTCTTAGATTGCCAGAGAATAACTATCAGGGGGAATGGTGTCTTGTTCAGAAGTCAACACACCAAGTTTGTATCCAGAATCAAGTAATTATAAGTTTTGGGAGGCATCAATAATCAAAAAGGCCATGAATGGCATTTTGTAAACTAATTTTACTTGTTAAACCAAAGCCCCACTATATTCACAGTCCATGGAACCACCCATAGCTCCACAATCCTTAAAAAAATGTTTTGGAATTGGGTTTCCCTAATGAAAGCCATTCTTTCATGCTTAAATGGAGGGGAGGAGACAACAACCCAGGGCTAGTGAAAACTTTGGGGTGACTTGCAAGAACACGTGAATGGGCAATTAGGAAATAGCAGTATATAATCAATCAAAATTATCATGTCAAGAATCATACTGCTGTAGTATTCTGAAACAGGGAATATCCATTTTGTTAAATGATGTCTTGATGTTGTGAAAAGAGCAACTTCTTTCACCAAATAATTTATCACAGAGGCATAAAGATTGCTTAATTCTACATAAAGGTCCTTTTTGGAGGTCCTGCTCCGGGTGCCCACACTGAATGAATGAACTATCAGGGAGAGGACCATTTCAGCAGCAGCATCCCGGTTATGGAACAGTCTTCCCGGGGAGGCTCACCTGGTACCATATTTGTACCTTTCCCGCATCAGGTGAAAATGTTTCTGTTTACCCAGGCCTTTGGTATTTCTTAAAGCCATTTGTGGTTTTAAAATCTGTGTTTTTAATCCTTGGGGTCTTGTATTTTTGCTGTGTATGTAGGTTTTTTAATGCTTCTATTCTATCCCATATTTACATTGGGGTGATGATTAAGATTGGTGGTTGCTGTAAGCCACCCTGAGAACGCTGTGTTATGGGGCAGGATACAAATGCTGAAAATAACAAATAAATAGAGATGGAAATAGGAAAAATTATATGAATGTAGAATCTTCCTTACTGAAATGTGGTGTACTAGATAGAGGTGCTGATGGGAGGGGGCGTTCCCTGACTCCCAGGAAAACAAATGCTCCAAAATTGCTGCCTGCCTGTTGGGTCCCTGGCTCTTTGGAGGGCACCCTTGGAATATTTAAGAAAGCATTTTATGTAAGCCACTCACTTCCACAGTGGAATGTGATATAGATCGAGTAAATTGTACACATCTTCTAAACCACAGATTAGATCCTTGAAACTTTGTGAGCAGTTTGGGCAAAGCATTATTTCTTGATCTATCTACCTGACAGGGTGGTGTGACAATAAAATAAAACAAGATCCCACTGCAAGGCCCTTTGAGACCTTTGAATAAGATACGGGGGGGGGGGGGGAATCATTAACACTTTTTCTTAGACCACATACAGAAAGCCAGAAGCGTTCCTTTAACCTATAGTGTATCAGTACAGATCCACACATTTCAAGTAAAATTATTCAGCACATTGAGCATCATGGATCCTGTTCACCAAAGCACATAAGCATGTGATAAATTTTTCAAAAAGAAATACTCCATTACATATTTGGTAAGGCATTTGAGTTTAATCCTATTAAAGTCTTTGGGATCAGAGATCATACATATGCTTAAGGTAAGCACTTTATTCAATCAGGACTCCTTCAGGGTTGATTTAGACAAGTATCTTTTCCCAATTTCTCAATGATTTATAGAGTCACCAGACACTGGGACCCCAATTTAATAAGGTTGGCTGAAGGCATCAGGCAAACAGCAGCCACCACAGATGGGATAACTTACAAACACCGAGCTTACTGGCAGCACAGTTGCCATGGAATCTGTTGAGCATTGAGTCTAGGTCCATGGGGTTCCCACCATGCACAAGCTGCACTATAAGGAAGAAACTGTTGTCCGAAGCCAACCTAGTGCAGAGAGTTCTAACTATGATTTATAGTGGTACCTTAGGTTAAGAACTTAATTTGTTCCGGAGGTCCGTTTTTAACCTCAAACTGTTCTCAATCTGAGGTACCACTTTAGCTGCTGGAGCACAATTTCTGTTCTTATCCTGAAGCAAAGTTCTTAACCCAAGATACTATTTCTGGGTTAGCAGAGTCTATAACCTGAAGCATCTGTAACCTGAAGCGTCTGTAACCCGAGGTACCACTGTACATGTATTCCCTCTGGTGTCCCAGGAAATGACCTGTATATCAGGGGAGGTGAATCAGGGGAGGTGATCTATGGCAATAAAAAAATCTCAAAAAATTATAAATGTTGCCAGGTGTTGTTTTGGACCCGTACTATTTGTTTCTGAGTTGAATTTACATTCACAGCTCAGATCTTATACTGCTTCTTAAAAAGGGAGGACACCTCCATGACTGCATTCAAGGTCAGCTTGTTCAGGTTCTACAAAGAAAGCATTTCTCTGTATGAAAAGTTTCATCGTTTTTGACAACCGCACACAGGTCTATTTCATTGCCTATACATGCAGCCTAGGCAAAGTGGGAAACTGCAAGCCATTGTCGTCTCCCAGGATATATACATGGAATACATGGACAATCATCATGCGTGTAGGAAATCTGGAGTATCTAATATGACCATCAGTCCCATCAGATTAAATGGGACTTTTGCATACCTAGTGTTTGTGACCACAATTATAGCTCATACATCAGATGGTAACTCACAGCACAATCTGACTTTGCTTCTGTAATACGAATTAAAGGGTCCCCTTCTGCAAAGTATAAAGTGGAAACCACATTTTGGAAGATATACTCATTCTCACAATTAGTAAACAATTTGTTTCATGCATATATCTAAAATTTTCTGGCTTTCAGAAAGGTGTGAAAAGCTTTGGAGGGAATTGCTGATATTAAAATGTCATTTGATTTGCAAGAGATGTGCTATCCCCCCCCCTTTCTTCCCCAGTTAATTTGCACTCCCTCCCCCCTGGAGCGGAAGCAAACTTGTTGGGGAACAAAACCAACAAAAATTATTAAGCTGGCCTGAAAGATCAGGATTAGAAGAGACCACTGAAACCTGATGTCAGTGTCAGAAACAAGTGAATAGGTTTTCCTTCTAAATTATTTTGTCAACAGCATGGTGGTATCCTTGCTAACCTTATTTGGCACCAGTGAATAATTAGATACACAGGGGTGTGACTCCAATTGAAGGTGTTGGCACTGTAGCACTCTGTGAAAATGTTAACTATGAGGTTAACTCCAATTTTCTCTTCTTTAATTAAATGCACATGGTACTAATGAGGTAACCTACTGTTCCTTGATAGCACTAATTAGCTAAGAGGAGAGTATACTCTCACACTGCAATTTAAACCTAAAAATAAGGTTGAGATATGCTAATTGCAGGCAATTTAAAACAGTACAAGTTGTGGAACTAGTCATAATAAGGGGAACTGACTGCTTTATAGCTATGCAGCTGCAACTTTGCTTAAAATCAAAACAATCCTCAAATTTTAGGATGATTTCGTAAAGGTATCCAGGAGACTCCTCAAAAATCACTTTGTTGAGTACGGATTAGAAAGGTGGTAGGAAGGAACACCTCTCATATCCTTTATGTAGTATTGACCCATAAATTAATATTTATTGTAGATTAAGACTGTTCAAGTTCATAAAAATAAAAACTTAACACCTCATATTTTACTAACTTTCAATGCAATAGTGGCTTGTCCAGTTATTCAAGACACAAGGTCCACTAACATAAATATGAACATTAACTACAGGATGTGGATATTGTAAAACTGAGGTGGAGTTCAAATATAAACACAAAGATAAGATACACATAGCGGGGTAAGGGTGAACTATAGTATACCTCTAGAAGAAAACATACTTTAGAATATAAATTTCCCTACAGTATTCAGTTCCTTGTATAACATTTCTTACTTTGACATCTGAGAAATGTAATAAACTAGGCAATTTGGCCACTGAATTGTGGGGCAGAGTGGCACACCATATCAGTTAATTTTCAGCCTTTTGCTTAAAACTCTCAATATTTGAGTCCAGAGAACGCAGACACCAGCCTTTTGAGACACACAGATATTTCCCACAAAGCAATGTATTGTGTGCCGTAGTATATACTCTGGATAGGATTGCGTTTGCTGTTCATTTGCTTCTGGATGAAGAGACGCAGATACACGTATCAGAAATAAAGCAACATGAAAAGGCAGAAATACTATATCTCTGTGTAAGGCAACAGAGTCTGAATAAAGTTCTACCCCTAGACTCCAAAACGGGCAGATGGGCTCTTATCTGTGACTTGCCAGTCATTCATTCATTCATTTATTTATTTATTTATTTATTTATTGTGATGTTCCACATTTGTTAATATAACACTATGAACAGCCAGAGACAAGACATAACAATAACCATTACTCACCAAGACCATAATGCTCAAGACCCTAAAGCTTCTCTAGCAGAGCATGTTGACACATGCTTTAGTGTAGGACTAAAGTCCGCACTCAGCATGCTGGAGCACATGGTGAGGATCATGGCTCTAGTGGACCCACAACTGCAAACTCAGGCTTCCTACATGGGGCCAAGAAGCGTTCCGGGGGAAAAAGATGACAGCCAACTGTGGCCGTTTTGCCCAACACTTGTCCTTGAGGCACCAAACTGTCCCCCACTGCCCATTGGTGTTACCATGTTATTTGCTGCAGCGTTGCCACCTGATAAGTCCTGGGTGGGGTGGGCCAGAGCTCCCAGCCTGACTCCAAGCCTGCTGTAGTGAGAGCCCCCTGACAACTTACAAGCATTCTATATACAACCCTTAAGCCATTAGAGATAGTCTAGCTAAAGCTCTCTGACCCTGTTTTTCCCTCCTGTCATAAATTTAAAGAAAAGGGCCAAATCCACTCTGAAGGACACTGTGTTCTTAGCAATGAAAACTTTCAGTGTTCTCATAACGTCGAGGGAATGTCCGACCCTCTCTTGATGATTACTAGATTTAGGACAAAACAAAGCAAAATCAATTCTTGAGCTCTGTGAAAAACAGAATTAACCTTGGGTTTGAAACCTGCATCTCTGCGGAATACAACTTTGTCTTTATGGAACACACACAAATTAGATTGCATAGACAATGCCCCAACTCAGAAACACTTCTGGCCTATTTTATAGTTCCTAAAAGGGAACGTTAAGGTACAGAAAGAGAGGCAGTGTGGTGTGAGTGTTACAATGCTGGGCTGGAAAGGTGGGGATGGGGTAGGGCACAGGCCAGTTCAAATTTACACGAAGCCATGGAGCTTACTGGGTAATTACCACACACAGGCTCACTTTCTATACCTTAGAGCCAGTTATTATCACCCAACCAAACCTACCTCACAGGGTTGATATTAGGATGAAATTAGGTGGGAGGTCTTTGGTTAACAGGAATACTGAAAATAAATACATAAATAATACACAAACAATAGTGGTTGAAAGGATGGTGTGGCAAAAGTCTTCAGTAGCAGACTTGGAGATAAAGGCGCCATCTTCTGAAGCACCAACAAGACATCACATGGCATTCTGACATTGCTCCTTTCCTGGTTCTAACAATGGGGGGTAGACCCTAAAAAAACTGTGGGGGCCCGCAGTGCCTTGGCCCCCCAGAGCTGGTGCCTATGCTTGGAGAACAATCATAAGACTGAAGTCTTAAATTAAAGGTGAGGATTCTGAATCACCATCAGTGGCCAAAGTGGCCCTGATGAAACAAAAGATATGGGGAGGTATAGAAATCTCTCTCTTTCTCTCTCTCTCTCTCTCTCTCTCTCTCTCTCTCTCTCTCTCACACACACACACACACACACACACACAGAGAGAGAGAGAGAGAGAGGTTATATTGTGTTTCAGCAGTGGACTTTCTGTGCCCCACATATCTCATAGACATCACTCAAATGAATATGCACAGCCAAGTAAGAATCTATCAGAGGGCATTCTGCACCTAACCCAAAATATGGGCGGTAATAGCAAGCAACCTGAAATAAAAAAGTCTAAACACCAGTGATTGCCATATGACACAAACCAATAAATCAGACCCTCAGACTTATTTCCTTGATTGATAACATCTTTTTAAAAATCTGATAAGAATCAGCTATGCTTAAAGAGGAATTGCCAGTGCATTGTTGAAGATTAGATGGTTTGAAATTATGACCGAAACAGAATGATGTTGTGATGGGTTCAAGCCTTTTAAATGCTGCTCTCATGTACTTTCTCACCTGACTCTTCCTTGCTTACTATGATGGCAATAGCTATGGTCTTACTCAGATGATGGGCTACATTCAGTGCACTCTACTGAAACAGCAAAGTTGAAATCAGGTCCATAGTATGGATTTTGCCATGAGAAGAGGGTGAATCAACGTAAATCCATCAAAACCTAAATAAAGATAGCCCAGTACAGTCACAGTCATTTAATTTAATATTTTAATATTTGATTTAATATGAATATAAAATTAAAGTGTCATTTACTTTTATAACATTTAAAATAAGCACCCACTGCTTAGTAGGGAAGGAACAACATGCACAGGTCCCCTGTGGCTATGGACTTGGTCAAAACAAAGTTCATTTCCTTGTTCACTCATTCTTTATTGACCTGTGTATAGCATAACCCCTAACAATTTGGTAGGTCTCTAATGGCTTGTGTGTTTTCACATTAATCCCACAATTTAATGCTTTAAAATTTGCTCACAAGCTTCAGCAGTTGTTGTTCTTGTTGTTGAAATACAATGAATTGGATTGACAGGGTGTATAGCTTTATTCTAGGAGAAATAATTCCAAGGCAGCCCTTTTTTATATCTCTAAACCCATGTTTCTGAAATCAAGACTGTGAAACAAGAATAGAACTTGCTTCTTTATTTTAAAAAAAAACCTAACAAAAGAGCAATGCATATGAAAAGCTGAGAAATATTGCTGGTCTTATCAAAATTCTTGTAGTGCCCCTAGAAACTCCTTGTATTATTTGCCTGAAGAGACGCCTCTATGTTCACTTCAAGTTACGATTTGGCAAAATTTTGGTGACAACTCTAATGAAAGGTTGCAACTATGTTTAAACGCGATAGATTTCTAGAAAATTTTCAAGAACAGAATGGCTCAGCAGCAGTGCTAGGTGGGGTGTGGGGTAGAGTGGCAATAGCAACCTCATGGCACAACTGCATTTACCAGGATGGGGCAAGGCGATAGTGAGATTGGGGGAGCTCTGGGTTGGCGGCAGAGGTGGACTTGTCCCATCCTGGGCAGTGCAGCACCTCCTCTGCTCAGGAGGGTGCCACTGCCACTGTGTTTTCCCTCACACACTGCTGCAGGAATGGCTCTTCAACGTTCCTTGAATGTCAACCCAGCAAATGTCACAAGTGACAAAATACAAAATGCAAAGTTATCAGAACCATCAACAGGATGGGTTGCAGAGAAAGAATAATTGCAGACAGAAAACCTGAGTGCACTGAAGTCAATAGACACTTTACCACTGATCTCAGTGGAACAATGAGTTCACCCACAGACCTTGACTGAACTTGGCATGTATCCATATTGAATGGCTGTGCAAGCTGACTGCCGCTACATGCAAATTTATATCCTGACAGCCAAACCACATCTAGTATATTTTACTGACAGAAGGAACTGGCGGATAAACACTAAGATGAAACCTTTTTTATTATTATTGAATTGAAAGGCAACTCATTGTGGGCGAATGCTACTGTTGGAATAATCTTTGCAAAGAATGAATATAGAAATCATTTACCTGATGAATGTTTGCACAGTATACTATAGATGTTGACTGACTAATTGTGGTAAAATGATAGTCTACTTGCTTATGTAGAAGGTATTTCAAAATCACAGAGGATGCTTAAGAGAAAATAAATTTGATTGATCATTGTTTTGTTCTAGGTATCAAACTTTTTACAGCAACAACTTCATGCGTCTGGGATGCTTTCATAATCACTTCTTTCATGGCACAGGAATTTGTGAAGCGCACTGGAAGAATCCAGTGGCTAATTCTCACCCCCTGAAATGGATTTCTGCAGAAATTCAGTTACTTAAATTGAAGTTCAGCTAGCTCCCTATAAAGATTAATTCTTCACTGCCCACAACCCAACTGCTAATTGTTCTTTAAGTCAAGGCATCCAGCATTTTTTTGTGGCTATGTTTCCATTCACAGTTGCAATGTATCAATAAGTTATACTGTATATTATTGTGGGTTTCTACAGGATCACATAAACTGATTTGGTGCCAAAAATATTACAAGAATTAAACATTTTCACAGCCAGGCAATGAACACTAGTGAATATGCTAGAGTTCCTAGACGAATGCCTATCAGATTCCATCGAAGCAAGAAGGCTTTCCACAGATCTGCCTGTAGTTTGGGGATAATATGATGGAAGTGAAAACTCTAGCAATAATGTCAGACACTTTACTAAAATCACTAGAAAAGGCAATTTGTAAACTTTACTACTTTTGGTTTGGCTGTATTAATTTGTCTGTCCCTTCCTGTTGTGAGAACTAAAAGAAAACGCTAAGCAATATAATTTAACTCTTCTCTACATGTGGCAGCGTGATGCAAGTATCCTTACACTGGACTTAAGCAAGTAAACACTCATGGTGGTTCAAGTTCATGCACTGTAATAGCACAAGCTGTGGCATTTTGCCAGCAATTCAGATGACACTGCCTATGTTCATGAACAGCTGAGTTTAGGATCATGAACTAAGTGAAAATGACCGAGTCAGTATTGAGCAACACAGAATTTCTGTTACAGTTTTATGACGCATTTCAAAATAAATTGTTTGGATGTTTGTTCTATAAAGAACTCTTTGAAGTGTTTGCATCAAGTTCTGATTGCTGGAGGGCAAAGATTTTGTAGATTAATTAACTTTACTCACATATAAGGGTTTCACTACACTATATTTATACCTTTAACGAAGAGATGTCAAAAAATGGATGGAAACCTAAACTATCATTTTTTGATACACCAGATCTTCTTAGGATGCAATACATGTATCTGTCAATGATACACTTCTACAAATGCTTAAATCTACTCAGAAATAAGAGTTGTGTGAGAAAAACACATTTAATGGCACGTACAGTGTGTTCTGAAAATGTCACATTAATCAACAAAATAAAAAGTTTCCTTTCAGGATTTTTGCCACAATAACTTCAGTCTTGAAAGAAAATCAAGCTCAAGTGGAAAACAAAGAAAAAGTGGATCCGATAAGCTAAATTTTACAAACACTCCATGGCTAGGCTTATCAACTGTCAAGAGGGGACAAAATAATATTTTTATACAGCATTTATGAAACAAATCACTAGAAAAGTCAATGTCAAAATCAGAAGAGTTTCATGATGTTTAAAAACACCCCCTCCCATTTATAAGCTCATTATCCAATAGTGGCTCTCAAGAATAAAACTAATTTACATTTAAAATAAGAGTATGGTCTACTCTTTAAAAGCACAGTGATAAACACACCAATTTGACAATTACATTAATATAGGTATTTGCATAATCTGCCTTCTACACCTGTTCTTAATTTGAAGCAGCTGCAGGACAAATCACATCACAATAATCTGAATGGGTAGCTGGTTGTGCCATCCCATAATTTATGCACTCTAGCATTTTCCCTGAGGGTTATTTAAAAAAACCAACAGCATAGGAAGTCATGGTCGTTTTGTGGGTTTCTGATTTTTTTGTTTTTTTGTTAGGATCATTTAGATTTAGCATTGATAGCTAAGATGGTAATGCACATTTAAGAAGAGACTTTTTTGTTTTGCTCAGTTTCCTCTGACAGTGGTCATGTTGTTGGCTTGAGAAACATTAAACCCAGCACTATTACAGGTTATTAGACAAATGCACCTCCTACAAAGTGCATTAAGGTGATGGAAAGCTGGCCTATATAAAGCAGTAGCTTGAGTAATATTCACATGCTATTTACACACAGAAAAATGAATCGGATAAAAGATCACTTCTTTCAAGCTGTGCTCTCTTTACAGTCACGGTTTGTCATCTTCTCCCCTGCAGCAACAGATAGTGGCAAAGATATTTTTTTTAAGTATTCAAGTTCATATATCTTAAAAATAATAGTATATGCTTACTTATATTTAGCACAAAAGATCTAGGGAGCATCTGGCTGACTAGTAGGCTACTTCCCTCCAAAATAAGTAGTAGGCCATCTCATCAACTACGTGATTTCAAACACAATTGTGTATGTAGCAATGCAAGCAGAAAACCAAGTGGGCACAGCTTAAGTGTCTTAATAAGAAGTTATGTGGAGCACAGAACATCAAAATGCTCCTCTGAAGAAGGGAACAAGAACAGAGATTGCCAGCCTTTAGCAGTTCTTCAGAGGGACTGGTAAACCTGTTTATGGTTCATGTGTTTTGAACATATTTTGCATTCTGATTGAATACGACACAACATTCATTGATAGTGAATATGACACAACATTCTGAGAAGAGCCAAATTCAATGGACAGAAATAATCTGATCCATACATTAGACAGAGAGGTGAGGTCAATTCACATAGGAATTTGCAAAGATCGAATTCGTCAAGTGTTTCTGGCTCTTTTCTGAACACCTTCTTTGCAAGTTTTGACATGCTTACAGCAAGAAACACACACAGATGTGTCCTAGCCAAAATGCTAGAGAACACAGAGAATATCCTTTCGTTCAATAGTTCCTGGTTGCTGCTACGACTAGAACATGCCAGTGAGTTTAAACTCACTCCAGCAGGGAAAAGTAAGTTGAGGCAGTACACGACAAACTCTTAACGATGGAAGCAACTTGTTTACATCTCTGTGCAGTCTCCCACTGGGCGGCTGACTCACCCAGACATGGATATAGATAGGGATTTGACAATTGGGAAAGACTTCACAAGTACAACCATCACTCTACTACATGGAACATACATATTTTCAGGATGCAGGCTTTGTTTACTAGCAATTTGTGTAGATACTTAGATGATACACAAACACAGATGTATCTTTTTTCTATAGATAAAACATACCCAATTAACATTTTTTTAGAAAAGCATAACCAAATGCAAATATCAACAAATCACAGTAGGCAACTAAAAAGTTGTCTGCCATATAACTTCAATAGATTTTAAAATCCACTAAACAATGACCTTTCAGCTCATTGGAGAAAAGCAGTCCTCGTAAAGAAGATTTATATCTTTGTGAGCCTGTTCAATTAAATAAATAGGCTGTATTGCTGCAGTGAAATTCCTCTTAAAGGTCTTTAATAACTTTGAACATAGGAACCACAACCAGATAGCTGTCCAATTTAGCAACTATGCCGTTGCATCCCTGAAATCAATTGGAATTACTGAAATTTGTTTAGGAATGAAGGTTGTGCTTTAATTGTAAAGTTGCACAATATAACATGTAGCACAACAATGGAAACAAGCTTATAATGATCAGAGGTAACTGTAGTCCAAAGCTTCACAGAACCACTGGCTTTTTAAAGACACAGATGTTTTAAAATAATTTACTTTCTGGAGTGTTCCTGTATGCTGTTATGATAGAAGCAGCCTTGACAGTGAAAATTTCTTTTCTCAGAGTATGCTCTAGAATATCATTAGCTAAGGAGATTAAGTGTGATTTAATAGCAGTTATGTTAATGATCTATAAATGTTCTTTAAAAGGATATAAAGTCACAATAATTTGTTTTAAAAAACTAGTGTAAAGAGTACTATGCAAGAAACTGTGAAAATTGCATAAGATTAACAATGCCGAGTTAACTCTAAAATGTTTGGCGAAAAATTTAGCAACCAATTCCAAGGAAAGAAGATGAATGCTAGTGTTTCTACTGCCAAGAGAGCTTTTAGTTTGTGTGAAGCAAACTACCATTTCCAGTAAGATTGTTACGTCTCCTTAACTATGAGCAAGAGATTGTTTTAAACGTAATTCATCTAAATCTAAAAAGGTATAGTCAGGAGTCTTGGTAAATGTTTCCCAAACAATGCTTTATTATTGCACTTCTAGAACCAATTAAGTGCAAGGTGACTTTCTCCAAAACCACTATTTTAAGTACATTACACACTTCTGTGGTGTGACCCGAAAAAATTAGTTGTGCCAAGACCGCTTTGTCCAGTTTAACATTTGCACATTTTGAAAATTAGGTTGGAAACTGAAGCAATTCTGAAACTGGGACTGAACAGTTGCCTTCAGCACTGAGTATCTATCCCAGGCTTTCTCAACCTCGGCCCTCCAGATGTTTTTGGCCTACAACTCCCATGATCCTTAGCTAGCAGGACCAGTGGTCAGGGATGCAGGGAATGGTAGTCTCAAAACATCTGGAGGGCCGAGGTTGAGGAAGCCTGATCTATCCCTTCTGTTTCATTAATTATCATCAGGCCAAGGCATGGTGAAGTTGCAACAACACAGAATAACCACTTGGGATTTGAACAGGCCACAGTTTTATTGATTACAGGTGCCAGCAGGTTTTTAGTGGCCATTGGTTGTGTATCCTGAGTCAACCAACCTACTGCTTATTGACTATTCGGCAGGGTTAACAAAGGTTAAATGACATACATCAAATCGAGGCAACCCTTCCCCTGAGATCACCATTTTGGGGGTGCACTTGTGTAGGCTCCCCCTGCAATCTAGAACCCTGGGTGAGTATAGCAGGAACCCCTCTGTACATATTTGCCCTGAACACACAGGAAGTGGGAATAAGCGGCATGGCAACAGCGGTGGGAGCAAAAGAGAGCATCCTCAAAATTCCTTTGTACTCTGCTTCCCTTCCATGCGAGCTATGACTTTTATCTATCTAACCATTTTTTTAAAGTCAGCACTACATCTCGTGGCAATTGGTTTATAAGGTTTCCATGAGAGAAAATGTTAAAATAAATATTTTTAAAAGGAAATTTTATTCTTCAGATACAAATTAAATATATAAACCCTACATAGTGACTTTCAATTTTTAGTTCTGCATTGTACTATTATTTTATATAAAGGAACGAGGCTTCCTCATTGTATCAACTCAAATGTGCCCCTCGGCTTTCACCTGAGAATGTGCAGTAACACCATTGTCAGGGAGATGTCAAGATTGCAACTTTAAGACAATGTGCCACTATCAGAAGTGTCAGCGTTTTGAGAGAGTGTTAAGTTGCATTTCCACCTTGTATTATATCTCATTCCACTTTAGTGTGCGCTTAAAGTTCTTTGAAGAGTTACCTAGTAATATTTCTACATCATCAGCTTAATCAATTTTCAACCACTATTCCTTCAACTTGCAGAAAAGACCTCCTATAATACTGATAAACATCGAAAAGGTTGGTTTTAAACATTTTAATTCTCTTATTAAGAAATTGCAACAAAGCAATCTCAAAGGTGAAAAAATATATTGCAATTCTAAAATAGTCCTTTGGAAATATTGTATAAATAGAGGCAATACAATTATAAGAGAACCAAGGCAGTCAGTACTACAGATTTGCAGAGCATTAAGAACAACATTACTGTATACCAATTGAAAGGTTTGAGCAGAACTATAATTCAGTATAGATTTCCATTGAAACTGTGCAGGAAGAATGAAAGACAAAAGGAACCACTTCACACAAAACAAAACTATAGAATTTGCTACCTAAAGGCATAGGAATGGCTGCTAATTTGGATGGCTTTATTTATTATTACTTGACTAGTTAGCTGCCATTACAAAAAATAGTCTCAAAGTAACCCAACAACAACAAAATATAAAACAACAACATATAAAAACAATTTAAAGTCAAATTTAAAATGATGTACAAAATTCCTAAAAATGCTTATCAGGCCACACAATAAGTAGAAGTCCTACCCCACCCCATTAAAAGACTAGCACTAGAGTAGGGGCTCCCGGAATCACCAAAAGCCTACGTATATAAAAACCTTTTAGCCTAATGCCTAAAATTTGACAACGATGGAACCACCTGTGTTTACCTGCAGAAAGCACAGAACAGACAAAGAGCCTCCAATTAAACAGCCTGTTCTTATGTGGCCACCCTCTGTACTTCCCTTGGATGAGGTACATGAAGAAAGATAAGTCTGCAGGGTCCAAGCTGATTCAAGTGAGAATAGGTGATCCTTGATGTTTGGGGTCTTGAGAGGCATAAGGCCTTATAGGCCAAAACCAGCCCTCTGAACTGAGCCTGGAAACTTTTTAGTAGCCGGTGCAGTCAGGCCAGATTTATTGCAGTATGTTCAGACCTTTTGATCTCAGTAATATGGCTTCAGAATTCTGCACTAGCTGTAGTTTCCAAACATTGAAGTAAACTAAACTAGAAGTTTGAATTATGGTGTTGGAGGAGACTCTTGAGAGTCCCGTGGACTGCAAGAAGATCAAACACATCCATTCTTAAGGAAATTAGCCCTGAGTGCTCACTGGAAGGACAGATCGTGAAGCTGAGACTCCAATACTTTGGCCACCTCTTGAGAAGAGAAGACTCACTGGAAAAGACCCTGATGTTGGGAAGGATGGAGGGCACAAGGAGAAGGGGACGACAGAGGACGAGATGGTTGGACAGTGTTCTTGAAGCTACCAGCATGAGTTTGACCAAACTGCGGGAGGCAGTGGAAGACAGGAGTGCCTGGTGTGCTCTGGTCCATGGGGTCATGAAGAGTCGGACACGACTAAACAAACAACAACAAAACCTAGAAGTTACTAGAACACAGACAATTGAATCTGTCCAAACAGGCTTACCCTTAAAAAATATAACACCTTGTCATGTACAGCATGGGGGGGGGGGGAATTCATTCCATATTTAGTTAAACAAACCATGGGTCTGTTCAGGGGTCATGGTAGCTTGTCTACAATGACCAAGGAAATATATTGGGCTGCTCCTGCACACATGGCTGAGCTCTTGTATAAAGGCATTGTTTACATCAGGCCTAGGCAAACTCAGCCTCCAGGTGTTTTGGGACTACAACTCCCATCATCTCTAGCTAACAGGCCCAGTGGTCAGAGATGATGGGAATTGTAGTCCCAAAACACCTGGAGGGCCGAGTTTGCCTATGCCTGGTTTACATGAATGGATACCACCTCCACAGTGCAGCTGTTCCAGAGTGTGCTGCAGCCACTATGCAAATTGTAGCTGGTTGTGTCTACAACACCAGTAAGCCAAAAGCCGGTGGGGTCGGAGATAGAGGTGGCCTACTCATTTTTGCCACACTTTCTCTCCCATCTTTTTTCTTTCCTTCTTCCATTTCTCCTCTCTCTCTTCCCTCCTCCCACTAAAAAACCACCCCCCGTGGTGTTTTGGTTTAGAAAAAGGTCATGAGCCTAACTGCTAGGTCTGTGTGTGAATGGAAGTTTAGCACTACGGAACCTAGCCTGAGTGAGCCATGGGCTCTAGAATTTGCCCTCCCATCTCCTCTTCTAGGTGTGGCTGCAAGGAAGAGAATGGAAGGATTTGCTTCCATTTTCAACTAATCACACTTATTTTTCTCTATGGTTTATCTGAACAAGCCAGGATTGTGAACTGCCGTTTGAAGCCATCTCCTTCAGACAAGCCACGTCTAAAAACTAATCACTGTCTGTTGCAGTTCAGAGACGTAATGAAAGCCCTCAGTTGGTTTAAAACAGGGACCAAATGATCCCAAGAGCCAGCCAGCCTTGTGCCAATGCTCCTCAAAATAACAAACATTTTTTTCCTTAGATTATATTTATTTGGTGGATTTGTCTTTCTAAAGTTTTGGAGTAAAATAAAGAATCAAGAACTGGGAATGTAATCTCTTTTTGTCCTTAAATTTTATTTACTAACTTAGCTGTGAATCTTTGCAAGAGAATGGGTGTGAATATATATATTTTCCACTTATTTTCTTGTCCCTACAGGCTAATAAAATAAACACCAAGTAATTAAACCTATAGGTACATTTAACTTTCCTCACACCAACTTATATAAAATGATTACTTCAATTAAGTGTTCATGCTAAACAAACAAAGCTTACCTTAGCCACCCGCTATTCCATTCAGCTTGATATTTATACAACACGCTTGGTACACACAGAGCTTAACCCTTTGCTTTCAGGAGTCATGATTTCCTGACACATGACTTCTAATACAGAATGTTTAAGTACCAACAATAGAGGGGGGAAATATGCTGGTCCTAATATTTATTTTACAAACTTATATCTTGCCTGTTTTTCAAATCAAAAGCCAAAGTGGTAACAACAACAACAACAACAACAACAACAACAACAACAACAACAAGAAGTAGTCATGGAAACAATTCAACCAAATTATACATCAAAACCATAGCTTGATAAACAAGGCCACAGTAAACATTACAAAAAAGCCATCAGAATTAAACAAAATACTGTACCAGAAAGAAGGCCTTTTAAAAGATGCATGTCACCACCAGCCATTTAAAATAACGTAGTGAGAGGTCTGATGCAGCTTGCTTGAAAAGACATTCCACAGTGTGGGTGCCACTGCAGAAAAGGCCCTACTTTATTCTCCGCTTCACAGTGTCAAGAGACCTAGAGCAGGAATATCAGAATATGATCCAAGTGTGCAGGAAGGCTCATATGGAAGTTGATGGTCGCAGGTCCCGAACTGTTAAGGTCTTTAAAGGTCAACACCAATCAATATCTTCAATTGAGCTCAGAAGCAAACTGGCAGCCAATGCCGATCACACACTGGTGTGATAACATTTGAAGCGGCTAACACAAGTCAGCATCCCAACTGAAACTTTTCGCACTAGTTACAATTTTCTAAATTTACCTATAGGGCAGTCTTATATAGTCCTCTGCCACAATAGTCTTATGTGCTACATTCCTCACATGATGAGGGATATTATCAGAGATAAGTGCACCAGGTCAGCTCACCATTCCCATTGCCTCCGTAGGTTTTGGGGTGGATGGGGGAGATAACAACAGTGGGGCCTGTTTTCTGATTATTATTTTTTTGTGAGCTTCCCGTGAGATTTAGAATTCAGATTTCCCTGAATTCCCTCACTAGAAATGTTTGTATGGCCTCTCCAACACCTACAGTTAAACGGACTCAAGGAGTAAAGCCAAGCTACAAACCTGATCTTTTCAATCCCATCCAGAACAGGTTGTAAACCCAAACCTGAGTCACACAGCCTACCCATCAACATTACTTCTGATTTGTCTGGATTAAATTTTAGCTTGCCCTGTCCAACCAGTTCTTCATAGCCACCAAATAGCAGTTCAGCTTTTCTACTGCTTCCCTAAGATAAGAGGACAATTCAAAACAGAGTTTGGTGTCATTAGCACAGTGATGGCTCTGAACTCCAACTCTCTGGGTGAGTTCACCCAGCTGTTTCATGTATTTATTAAACAGTGTGGGGACAAAATGGAACCTCACAGAACCCCATACGTTACCAATCAGTTAATTAACCAATCAAATAATAAAGGAATATTTCTGTAACTCACTAGTTGTCATAAAGTATGGCAACGGGAATTTGGCTGGATCTGGAAATTGTTAAGTGGTGAGCATACTGGAGTCTCGGGTGATTAATGAGGTGGCAAGTTTGTGGTGGATGACACACCAAATCATTCGAAATAGAAAAACCCAAAGTGGACTGCAAAAAGCTCCAAAAATGATTTCCTCAGAGTAAGTAGGTAACGAAATGGCCAATTAGGTTCAATGTAAGTAAAGAGAAAGGGATATGCTTTGGGGCAAAAAGTCCTAGAAGGAAGTCTAACCTAGAAGGAAGTTTTGGGGTTCAACAAAATCAACAAACTCAGTGAGCAGCAGGGGTGTAAAAGGCATGCTGAATGAGGGCAGTTGTTGAAATTAAAACAGCCAAAACTGACATTATGTTATATAAATCTATGGTGTGGTCACATGTGGAATACTGCATACAGTGGTACCTCGGGTTAAGTACTTAATTCGTTCCGGAGGTCCGTTCTTAACCTGAAACTGTTCTTAACCTAAAGCACCACTTTAGCTAATGGGGCCTCCCGCTGCCGCTGCACAATTTCTGTTCTCATCCTGAAGCAAAGTTCTTAACCCAAGATACTATTTCTGGGTTAGCGGAGTCTGTAACCTGAAGCATATGTAACCTGAAGCGTATGTAACCCGAGGTACCACTGTACAGTTCTAGCCACTACCTCACAAAAAGTTATCATCAAATAACAAAATGGGCCAACAAAAAAAATAGTAATAAATATGTTGATACCTATTTTGGCAAATGTTGGACAGGTGGGCGTGGTTTGCTTGAAATGGCTTCACAGGGCAAATGGGGAAGTTTGGCAGATCTAATTAGGCTGGAGATTTCACACTGCTGGCTAAACAGTCTGGCAGTGATGCTTCCAAGTGTCAGACAGTCTTTCGCACACACCTGTGGAGATGCCCAGGACTGCACCTGGGGCATGCTGAATGGCATGTGATGTGTCACTGAACCATGGTCCTTTCTCTCATTGTCTAAGAGGCTACCTTAGCCCAACAGCCAGATTTTGAGGGCAAGCTCCATAAACACATCTCAAAGTCTAGAACCAAAAGCACGTGAGCAGAAATTCAGCTCTCTATTGTGTGAACGTGCCGTATGAACATTCACTTATTATTATATTTTCCCCTTTTCATAGCTATCCCAAAGGTCAGCAGAAGTTGTGTTTCTAAGTCTGCCAAATTTAAATAATACTGACCTATATTAAAAAGAGTTATTAGGATTACTGAGGTAATGTGCATTAAGCTCCTTAAAAATTCAGAGAGTTATATACTTTATATTGTATATCACATGTATTTTTCTTTTTTGGTAGCTTTGGTATCAAAGATGCTTAAGGAAAACTATTTCCACTGTGCATGTGGTTTTTACTTTGAGTTTCCTTTTGAGGTTGCGGCACCAAAATTCAGGAGAGTTTAAAATGCACTTTTTCCGTTTAATGGGAGAAGAGGCTGAGAGATAAACCTTTGGCGACAGTGAATCTATGGTTGGTACACATATAGAACTTAAGTTCATGATCAAATTCAGGGTGTTCAAGGCACAAGGCCTGCTTTAGCTAACACATTTTTATTCAATAAAGCCTTAACACTCAGCAGCCAGTCCATCTATCACTGTTAGTTTGCTATCAACATAGCAATGTCCTAATGGGAACTATGATTCATTCTTCCAAAGCATTTATCTGTGGTCCAGTAAAATATGATTTTTTAAAATTAAAGGCTCAATAGTTTAATCGCTTTTAATGAACGTGCAGTACAAGTGACCACAGTGAAATGAATTTCCAAGAGAAGTACCAACATACTGCTTTGGAAGGAAGTCTGCACTTTTCTAGAAATATTTAATAGAGTTGTTTGATGCACATGATTTAACCCCCACCCCCCACAAAAAAAACACAGGAAAAGGGCCCTGCTACAACTGCCATTGTGTAGGTTTACATTGTTTGAGGTAATTTTCAACTGACGGATTTGCCAACATAACCAAGCCCATTATCTGCTAGAAAATAATAAAAAGACATGCATTGTATAGAACTTTCATTTAAATAAATACCACATTATATAAATCAGCTTTGCCTTTAAATAAAACATGGTATACACAGGAGATGTGATGGCAAACATTACCTAATGCTCCCCGTTTGCTTGCTGATGTGTGAGCCAGGTATAAAGTTTTATTAGGTTTTTTTATTAGACTTATAATGCAGTTCCAACCTGTCTCCATTTGCCAGATCAGTCAGTTGTGCCAAAACAGAGGAAATTAGAAACACATTAATATGAAACCCTTTAAGATGCTGATGGGCTATGCTGGTCCTCTTCATTTACTCCAATCTGATCCTAAACCCTCTTACTTCTGAGAATCTTCTGCTGAGTTCATTGAAGATTACCTCTGGGTTAAAACTCTTAACATTGGAATCTATATGCATATTTACTCAGAAGTAAGTTCCACTGTGTTCAACGGGGATTACACCCTAGTAAAAAATTAAGATTGTAAGAATGGGCGTTTACAGGATTTTCTGGGCCCAGTTCACTCTGTATGTGAATTGGGCTCTCCAGTCCGGCTGTAGAAGAGGACATAGATTTATATAAAATGTGCATATGCTTTGTGTTGTAGGTAAATGTATGTCCTTTTTGTATGGCCCTCAACATAAATCAGTGGTTGCAGGCATCATAAAATGTGTAACAGAATGTGAACGGGTAAAGCTTTTCCTATAATTGTATTTCCATAGTAGAAAAACCTTTACCTGTTGGATTTCTGCCTGTCACACACTTCTTAAAAGCACAAGAATCCTGCTTCCCTCAATGCCAACCTTAAACCAAACCAAGGCTGCACTTCTGTACCCACTGAACTAGGAGTGAGTTTTGCATTTGTCATTGGGGAGCAGAGTGGGGGATTCTTTAACATCCACTTGCATGTAGTAGAATTAGCAAAAAATAATTTATAGGGAGTACCTGATCTCAGATGAAAGCACCACAGGAACGAGGCATCCTGGTTTATAGGAAAAACAGGGATTCCTATTGCCTGGTTTCCCCCAAAAAACAGCTCTGAGTTCACTCATTGGCTAAAAACACTGAATGGTGACAAGAGACAGGCTTGGTCATCACACAGAAATCAGTTAGAAGGGTATCTGCACATTTTGCTTCATAACTTTTTAGAAGGGCTAGAGAACTGAATTTTTTAAAATGAAAGACCAGTCTGGGGGCCTTGCAAGCTATGGGTCCGGTAGATCAGTACCTTCTGTACCTGTCTTTTGGTAACCCTAAGTCCCACAAACCCAGTTTGCACTATAAAATCCTCGCTTAATGAGCCAAATTATTCACAAGTTTAGTGTGTTTGCACACATCCCCTTCACTCCTACTTCATTCATGTGTGAGCAGGGAACAAACAAGGAAGCCAAAACAAACCACAGTTTCTTGTTACATGTGAACCAGGAATATCAATACAGTCAGAAACCCTCCCCAGCAGGCTCTATCATGGTTAACAGCTTCTGGCAAAGCCAGAGCAAAGGGGCTGAGTGGTCTGGATTTGATTGTGCAAATGCAGCTACTGTGTTCAATGACATTTACAGTTTAATAAGTGAGTATAGGACTGTAGCTTAAGACTGCACCAATCCTAGCACATCAGGCTTTTAAATGTTCTTTTTTAAATACAACTGCATCAGCGGAACACTGGAACAAGTCAACATTAAATATGGCTTAACAAAAATAAAGGAAGTGTCACTATTTGTGACCCATGGGGTCACAAATTCAATATAAATTTCCACTACCCAATGAACAACACAGAGCTTTGTATTGGCAGTTAATATCAGAAATATATAAACCAGGAGAGGCAAACCGTTTTTTAGCCTGAGGGTCCTATACTCTCATGAGAAAACATCTGGGAACCATATGCTGGGCGTGGGCAGGGTCAGAGGTAAGCGTGGATGGGACTATAAAGAATAGTGAGGCGGGGAACAATAGATGTGACTCCTACCTTTGTACAGCAGATTGCATTCTAGCCATATAAAAGTCAGAAGATTCTACATGGTCACACCCATACATCTCTCCAAACTCGATGAAGGTAAGCAAGAGGCATTATCACAGTTCACAAGTACTTTCCAGCCATGCAAACACATTCAAGAATAGCAATGAGCAGGACTGGTGAGGGTTGTGGCTATGGTAGAGTGGTGTTGTCTAGATACAGACTCAGTGGGCTATATTCAGCACCAATCCTTGACATAAATTTCAAGGTTTCATTATAAAATTCTCTATCCCCCCCCCCATGTGTGTCACAATTCAAATTATGTTAGATGCATATAAATATGTTAAGTTAATTTCTTAACTTACTTAACTAGAAGACCAAGCTTAAGAGACAAATCAGAGCTTTAAAGTATAACTGCATTTACTCAGAATTAGAAGTCTGTAAACGCTCTCCTTTATTCCTCATGATAGGGACAAGGCCTACCTCCCCTCTCCTCTGGAGTAGCTGTAAGGAGAAAGGAAGCTTTTACTTCTAATTTTGCTTAACTGCAGTTTAGTGTTACATTTGGATCCTAAACTATAGCAAACCTTAACTACGGTTTGCAGAAAAAATCTGAAGTTGGCTTCTTTCAAACAAACCCATCCAGCAATGACCGTCTGTGAGGCCTGAATGCATCTACAAGCTGTGATTAATAAAAAAATGAAAGAAACTTCTTCAAATCCCTCCTTGCTGCTGCACCAGAGAAGGAAGGCGGGGAAGCAGACAACAGCAGGGCTCACTGTGGCTCATTTCCACTCAAACAAACCATGGTTTATCATGAAGTTTCAATGAAGACTTTGTGTTCTCTTTTTACATCATCTGTTATCCTTGGATAACAACTTCTGAATTCATTTTAACATCCTATTTGTTCAAGGAGTAATATCTGAAAGGCTGAAGTAAGGGCTACTTTGGATGCTACATTTTACGTAGTATTGCAGAGGCAACACTGGGAAAATCAGAGGCTCTTTACTCACATCTTTCATCCTGAAACAACAGCAAGGCTATCATCTTCGGCAGATAGAGTTCAGAGGTCCATAGAGCAACACAGTGATCTGTGAATGACCCAAGATAATCAGCAATGGATCTTCCGTATGCGTATGGATCCACTGGAGTAAGGTGTTACTTCATGTAGCACAAACAGGATGCCCTCATCCAGGGCCCTGAATCCCTGTCCCCATGCATGTCTAGCACAGAGCTGTACTACAGCAGCCCTGAGAGAAAAGTGCTCACAGTTTCAAATAGTAACAAATATGTCTCCTCTTTCCAAGCAAAATTTCAGCATCCCCTGGGGAAATGTCCACTCATTTATTTATGTTGTCTTCACTTGCCCTCAGTGGCACCATCAACTGCCCAGTGTGACTGGGGCAACCCAGTCAGTTGGGCAGGGTACAAGTAATAAATAATAATAATAATAATAATAATAATAATAATAATTACTACTACTACACCAAACGTAGCTATTTTGACACAATCCCCATTCACTACATGATTGGGTGGGATCATATAAGTGACTAGCCAGTACGGAGACAAATGCAGCAACCTAGGGGTTAAATGGCACAGAACCAAAGGAAAATAATGTTCTCAGGGTTGGGAAAGTCAGTATTTGTACAACTCTAAAAGCTTTTTTTCTTTTGGATAGGGTTTAAATCCCCCCGCCCCAATCACCAATTACTAGTTTCCACAGAAAATATTTGCCATCCCTAGTAAATATCCTATTTTCTACTTCTCATTTTGGTCCCACATGGAAGTTGTCAAAAATCACCTCTGCACAGCAGCCTTCCATGTGGCAACTTTAAGCATCTCAAAACGATTTCGTTGGCAGCGCATGCTCCCCACCCCACTACCACCAGCCACATGAACTGCATGGCACCAGCATAAAGAGACTCCCTGTGATTACGGCTAACCACATGGTTAGTGGCTTTCAAACATTTCAAATATCACATGAAGCACGGTCACCTAGAAGTCATTTTTGGCAGCCTGCATGCAGTGCCTGTAACATTTCAATCAGCCTTTGGTTTAAAAGAAAGTGAAACACTGAACTCACTCAAATGCCTGTTTAGATACAATGGCATCAGCTTGAAAACTTTCTCTATACTTATGAGGGAAGTAAAGAAAAGCATGGGTTGTATTGTGAGAGGAAGAACAACATTATTACTACTCCTAGGAATATATGCACACTTTAAGAACCTTCCATTTTTCAGCAGTGAAATAACAAATATTTGGTTCACATAAAACAAGTCAGAACTAGCTTTTGACAGCAGGGCCTGGTTCCACTCCTTTTGCTAAGTCACCTAAGTCATTTATAAACAACCATAAAAGAGAAACAAAAAACCACCACTATCCTCATCGGATTAACAAGATTTATATTTATAATCTGTGCGTAGTTTTCTATTAAATATTATGAACAATAGCTGAAGCACATGATAAAAACATTCTTTTTGGATCCTTACACAATATGAAGAGAGGGCGGAGGGGGAGCCCTTAACACACAACCAGTTTGATAAAATACATTGTTCTAATAGCAGGAGGAGTTGCTCTTTGCATATTCAGATAATTGTTCTGAAAGCTTTCCATTCCTGAAAAATTGCCACTTTACAACCAAGTGTTCAGAGTGAAGAATGTGCACAAAATTCCCCAGCTATCTGTAGGAAGATTATTTGTATAGCGCCTATTGGACCCGAGATTGTTCTGCTTCACTCTGTGTGACCTTTTAAGCCACTACAAGCTTCTACAAAAGGGGTTCCTCTTGCGTAGTAACGTTTCTTAATAAATTACAGTTCTAATAGTAAAGCTAAAGCCATTTGCAAAAAATGTAAATATGCAAGAATGCAACAAGGTACAGTTGTATACCTATATTTAGGTGTGCTTGAGTGCTACAGCGATTAGGTCTCAGATGTAAAGATGATTTACTAACCTGCAATGGTCTCTGTTTATCACTGCTCTTGGGAGATTTCAGCCCAGTTGTCTGTTGCTGTAAAAGCAGCTGTCTGGCTGCCTGCAAAGCCTGCAAGTAAATACAATATCAAAGTAAATAATTTTTGAACATTTAATTGAAAATGTTATTGCTTGTAACTTACCCAATGTTAACTTTCAAGCATAATTTGATCTTCCCTTATACAATCTGAAAACAGAAGACTTCCCATTTTCTTTAAACACACCAAGAAAATTCCACAGAATGTACTTATGCGAGATATTGCGAAAAAGTATATATGTGCAACAAATCCTCAAGGAAATAGCATTAATTTGTATAAAGTGCTTGAAGAGGAAAAATCATAAACCGCATCAATAGCCTCATCTCCACAAGGAACTTGTCTTTAAGTGTTCAGCTAAAATGCTCACACCCTTGTAAATCATCATTCAATTTGCATTTTCATATTACAATTTTTAAGCAAAAGCAGTAGACTTCAAGTGTTACCGGAAGCTGTAATTAAATTTGACGAATCAACATCAGATTATCTTGAAAGTGAATTAATAAGGATATTCATTGAAGATTAAAAACACTTTTTTGTACTTACAATTCAAGGGGAAACCTCTCGTTTGACAAAATAAAGTGGAGTTTTAATGCCAAATAAAATTAAGAGGCTTTCATTTGCATTCTTCGTAAACTCTGAGAACAAAGAAATCACTACCTAGCCAATCAGATTAGCTTCTGTGGGTGATAGCACTGCAATCAAAATATAGCATTAAAAAAATCTTTTCATTTGAATTAAGTAAAACAAAACTGAGCACAAGAGAAAGATGCCAATTACCAGGAAAATAGCTAACTTTAAAATGTGGTCTACACAAGCGGAACAACTAATGTGAATAGTAAAGTCTTTTTTTTCCTTTTTTTTTAAGGAACCCTTCAAAACCAACTATAAGAAACTACTAAGACTCCTTCATTCACTTTTCTATCATATAACAAATCCAGTGAGTTGCTACTTTGTGATCTGAAAATATTAAAACTACGTTTTATTTTATTTTCTGTAGAACTGGCACAGAAAACTATTTGCAAATACAGAGCAATGATTACCTGAACAGTATGCACCCTAAAATTGCCAAACTGGTAAAGAAAGGTATAGTTTTGATTAGACTCAAATGAGCTGCTTTTTTAAAGATAGTTTCCAGTAGCCATGACAACAGTTGCTTTGACAAGATGTGCATATGGCATTACACTGCCAGCTGGTATGAACAATGTTTGAACTACTGCATTGAGATGCTGAGCAAACAGAAAAAGTTGCCACGTCTTAACCCTCAGGGAAAGCAGTCATCCCCTGATCAATTATGAAAAGACAGAGAGAGGGCTGCTACAGTCTGGCTCCATACAAGTTTTCTGAGAAAGCACGCAGACACAGCAAACCAAAGTAAACAAACTGCACGCACTATCGCCAGCTCCTAAGAACACAGATTTGTCCGCCTGTAAAAGGCACCAGTACGTGGCTGAAGCATACCCACAACAATCCTCTTGCTGTTTTCTTGGGTTTTTCAAGTAATTGCAGACCAGAATGAGCCCTACGAAACCACCCTAGCTTGCTTTAAATTCAAGTGCAACAGATTTTAAAAGAGGAGCACAAAGCTTGATGAGGAAAGACAGGCCTCTTATTTATACCTGAGCCTAAAGAGATGTCTGCCTATATTAAGCCAAAAAATATTTTAGATTGCAGAGTGGTAGCTATAGGTTTACACTAGTACCGTGGAGGCTTGGAAGCACCATCAAGGGATGGGACAGCGGGCTTTTAGGAGAAGAATATGGACAAGGTTGTCTCCCAGGCTATGTACACATTGGCAGCAAGTCACATTTGCATCGTTCAAAGCACAGAGGAGGAAGAGGTGTCTATAGCCCGATGCACATTACCTGCTTGCTTTCCCCACCCATCGAAAGCTCCCCCATAACACCTATTCATGAAGCTGTCATCTGTGCATGTGCACCTATCTGCTGGTGTCTCTAATGTATACCCCTTGACTTAACTGCAAAGTGAATATGGCTTATGTCTTCTAACTGGATGTAAGGGGAAAATGCACCAAAGCGCAGCATTTCTCAAGAAGCTACAGCATCGATATGGATGTGGCTAATATTGTGTGTATGTGGCTTCCAAACCTAGCAATGGAGCACACTTGATACAGAGTAAACTGTAATGTGCACACAACCTCTGACAGCTTCTCATTCCATCCCTTTGATCTGGTACAATGGTTTACAGCAATCCCTGGTTTGCAAAACAAGGAGCCAGTCTCAGCAATGTGCACGTAAGAAATTAAAGTAGAACAATGACACAAGCCCCTATCAGGAAGCTGCCTTATACTGAAAAAGATCATTGGTCCATCTGGCTCAGAACTTCTCTCATCTGGTGCCCTCCAGATGTTCTGGGCTACAACTCTTATCATTCCTGACCACTGGTCATGCTGGTTGTGGCTGATGGAATTTGTAGTTCAGAACATTTGGGGGACACCAGGGTGTGGAAAGATGCTCTACCACTGAGAGGAAGTGGATCTCCAGGTTATCGGAGGGGTTTCCTACCTGGAACCCCAAGGACTGAAGCTGGGATATTTTATATGCAAAAGGAGCACCCTTCTCCTGTCTTAAACTTGTGTGTTCAATTGCTAAACGCGAATTAAAATGTTAAATTTGTATGAAAGGGTATCTTAGAAATGCTGACAACTGGAATACTGTGAGAAGTACAGATTGTGGTTGTAGACTCTTGGGCTGGGCATTAAGCATTTTTGTTGTGGGGGTTGTTGCTATTACTGATTTTTTTGTATCTTTATTTTGGATCTTATGATTTATTTGGGAACTGTTCCAATTTGGTTGTGTTTATTCTGATGTTTTATTTATTGTTTGTTGTTATGTTGTAATGTATTTTTTATGGTGTAAGCCACTTTGAGCATGGTTTGAACTATGGAAAGGAGGCATACAAATAAAATTATGCAAGTATGTATGATAAACAAATAGAGACGAATACCTTAAATTCTCCTTTTGTCAATTCACTTACACATATTAAATCCATGATAAATGAGTGAGCTATGAATGATGTATGGAATTTGTCACTGCTTAGCATATGATGGAATTAGTGCATCTTTCAAAACTGAGGATAATTTGATTTGGTAAGATTTGTGTATCATTTAAGTATCATATACTTACACAATTTACAGTATTTCTAATATAAGAAAACATGAGAAAAGCATTAAAACTGTATATAATATCAGTAAACACACACTAAAGCCTGGATTGAGTAGCTATCATTAAAGCTGCCCATAAGCCTGGAAGAATAAAAATGATTTTCCTGGTGCAGAAATTATAGTTAACATGGCGCCAGACATGCCTTCCTGGGGAAAGCGCTCCAAAGTCCAGGGTTGCACTATTACTGAGAAGGTCCAGTCTCCCATTCTGTAAATTTATATGAAGATCTGTCTGCCCTTTAACACAATTAGCAAAAACTTGCAAAATGGGTTGATGAAACAAATTGAAACTTTTCACTGAAAACGAGCAGTTTAGAAATGAGTAGCAGTTTAGAGGTTTGTGAGGTGGTCATGTCCAAATTCCAAAAACATCTGTGTGGAATTAAGTAGCACTTTTACTTAATAAAGTAATCTAATTCAGTAAAAGTATGGAACATGTGACAGCTTAAAACAATAAAGCCACTGAGGATTTGGATTATAGTAATAATACCATTCTGGACAACAGGTGTCCAGAACAGGCAATATTACACAAAATATTGATCATGTGGCTTTGGGAACACATTGCTGCACACTAATTATGGGTAAATATTGCCAGTGACTTCTAAACTTGTAAGCAACATATAAATAAACTGATATACTCTTGATAATTGTAAAACCTTAAACAGATAATAATAATAATATATGTAACCACGTTTGTAAATCTTAGGAGCCAGTGTGATTCTCTGGATTTTACAGCTAAGTGTTACTGAGATTCTGTGTATACATACAAGTTCCCGTTACGTGCATATTCAGGAGCTACATTTTTACATGTTTTAATTACACCTCTTTTTTGGTGTTAAGAAGGACTGAAATTGCTTAATATGTTCAAATTATTGAATTATTTTATAAATATGTTGTTTTCCTCCTTTTCAATTTTTTTTTCTAAAAGAAAACAGATGTCATTCATATTGTTTCGTTAAAAACAGGAATGTTTAACCTATCAGCCTGTTGCATTTGAGATGTTAAAATGAAAAATGACATCTATGGCCATTAATATCTTCAATGTATAAACAGCACAGCGTGACACATTCTTGAGAGCTGAAGGCTACAAAATCTCTCTGAAACATAAATAACAAAGCACTCAGAAACATATTTGATGTTGATATTCATCTCTGCTGCCTGGGCTCCTTATGAAAATAGATGCAGCCCAAATGGATCTCCTATAATTGGTTTCAGATAGCGGGGTCAGAAGAAATACGATACAAGAAACTATTACATGGAACAGGCGAAACAAGAATGTTTATACAAGCACTACCCTGTTAAACTGACAATGGGCGTATACTTTACAGATAACCAGAAGGAAGAGGGGGGGAGGAAGACTTGTCATAAGAGATTATTTTTATTCTCCATTTTGTTACGGAATATTTTAACTTTTACTATATAATGTAAAAATAGGCTCTTTTAAGCAAGAATGGCGCAAGATGTCTCAAACCACTTGGAAACAGTGACCAGAACACTATCAAATTCAGCATCTATGTGAGTGAATAATTGCCCAGAAAGTTGAATTTAATTTAAAAAGGGAAAGAGGATTAGTTATATGAACTCATACAGCTGCCTTATACTGAGTCAGACCATGGGTCCATCTAACTCAGGTCTGCATTAAGGTGGGTTTTTAAACCAGTATTTTTGCTTCTTGCCTGCTTGGTGATGTGCTCTCTCTTTCTCTCTCATGCATGCTTATATTGATACCACTACTTCTAAGCATTTGCTCCGGGATTTCTGAGACTAGTTTTATGCTGACTTTTTTGAGTTTTCGCATTACTGCGCATGTGCACCAGCCACTACTGGCATCAGTGGGAGTGGCTTCTTTCCTGCAGAACTGGTTCAGTAGCCTTTGCCCCACCCTCATGTTTGACCTTACAGGGGATCTGTGTGGAGGAAGTGTGATCTCCCATTTCATTCCCACTGACCATAGAGTCATGTTAATGACGGTCATACAGAGAAAAAAGTCCTGGTTGTTACTGTGCAGTGTGTACCTGCACAGCTCCAAATACAGGAATGACTTTAAAGAGCAATGACTGTGAGCAAGTGGGAAGCCCAGCAACAAAAACATCACAGCCTGAGTGACAAAGCAATAAGGGAAAAAGGTAAAGCATCCAGAATGGTTCAAGAGATTCTACAAAATGATCAAAGACTGTCAGGTGTTTCTTTTTTCTTTTTTACTATTCAGAGAAAATACAAGTGAGGCCCCCACAAGAAAATAATGCAGTGTATTCCTGTGTGTGTTACCTGAGCTTATGACTGAAGAAGCAAAAAAGACAAAACCAGGGATTGGTACTCTAACTTGGGTTCCACTTCAAGTACAAACATGCTCATTATGTTCTGAGCATTTTAAAGTGCAACCAGTCTGCATGAAAGTCAATGGAGCAAGAGGCTTCTGAATGCCTGATTTGGCCTATGAGGAGGAGGTCTGTGTGGAAGCAATTTAAGTAAATTGACCTTTGCTGCAACTTAAGAGATTCAGGTTTTTTTGTTTTTGTTTTACTAGGAGTCCAAAGCAGCCTCACTTTCACCTATGGCCTGCAGTATTAATAAACTATAGTGCAGGGCTGCTGCAAGCTACCCTCCAACCTGCAAAGGAGTATAACAGTGAACTACACTGCCGCCTCAGCCCAACCTGCTATTGAGGGATAAAAGCAAAAAAATAGCACTGTGGGTTGTTGTACTCTCTCAACTCCAGCCCAAGTCCAAGCATTAAATAAGGGTCCAATACTGGAAAGCAAGGTTGTTGTAAACCTCTTTGAGCATAATCTGCAGTATTCAATATATACTGTACTATAAAAAACACTCTTCCAGTGGCCATCACATCTATTAGCTGAGACCGGTAAATGTTGCTTCCAAGTTCAGAGGCAAAATATCTCTGAACTGCAATTGCTCAAGGGCAAACAAATGGAGAATGTTTGTCTTCAGACCCTGGTTGTGGGCTTCCTGGTTGACCAATGTTGCCTGTCTGGCCAGTACTGGAAGCTGGGTGTTGAAATGCATGGTACTGTTGGCCTGATCCAATACAGTTCTTATGTTCAGAGATACAAACACTTATGGCAAACATTTATCTAAATCAAACACAAAAATCACACAACCAGCCAATGTGTTGTAGGACATCAAACCAGTGAAACAGGGGACCTACTGGGATATAAATAAATTATATACATCAGTCTTAATAATACAAGATGTTGGAAAGTTACTCACACTCAAACAATTTCTCACACTACATCTTAGTAATTGCAGTATCGAGGACAAAAGGGACAATGTTTTAGAATGGTTAGACAAACTAAAAAACCAACACTACATGGAGGGTTCTTCAAGAATTCAAACATGAAATTGTCTATCAAAAGATAAACAACACATACACTCCATAACATTAGAAGGCCAACTATCTTCTTCAAAGGATCTGTTGGCCTAACCCAGTGTCCCTCAATCTGGTACCCTCTAGATATCTGAACTACAATTTCCATTAAACCCAGTCAGCATGACCAATGGTCATAGATGATGGGAAGTTGTAGTCTAAAACATTTTAAGTATACCAGATTTGGGAAACCTGGAGTAATCGCTATCCCTAGTACAGTGGTTACCTCGGGTTACAGACTCTTGAGGTTACAAACTCCGCTAACCAGTAAGTGGTTGCTCTAGGTTAAGAACTTTGCCCCAGGATAAGAACAGAAATCGCGTGCCAGCGGTGTAGCAGCAACAGGAGGCCCCATTAGCGAAAGCGCACCTCAGGTTAAGAACCGTTTCAAGTTAAGAACGGACCTCTGGAACAAATTAAATTCTTAACCCAAGGTACCACTGTAAATACTATGAAAAGTAGTGCAGTCAAAACATGTACAATAGCCCACAAAACTTGCGATTTATCATAAGCAGAGCCCTGCCGGATCAGGTCAAAGGCCCATTTAGCTTTTCTGACATTTTCCTAACTGTTAATTTTTGCATTATATTTTAGTTTTCACAGAATGTAAAAGCCACTTCCAGAAATATAGTGGATACAGTGCAAGTTTACTGCTCATTTCCATGTAACAGGTTTCTAGGGGAAAAAATGTCTGCAAATAACACGGAAATGAGTGCTAACCTTGAACTATATTCCACTATATTTCTGGAAGTGGGTTTTATGTCGTGTGAAAGCTAAAATATAATGTGGAAATTAGCAGTTAGGGAAATGTCAGGAAAACTGAATAATCTGCTGTGTGAATGCAGCCTGACAGAGGGAAAACAGATGCCATACTAGAATCAATATGGTGTCTGTAAAGGAGAGCTTTTAGAATAGACAGATGACAGGTTTCAGCAACAGATCTGTTGAACTGGTGTGGAGTAAGTTATTGGGACTCAGAAAGCTTCTAAACAAACTTCGAGAACAGCAGCTCATGGGGAAAGGAAACAACAACATCAAACTCATGGGATCAGAGGATAGGTCTCCTTAATGATCAATAGCTACTCAAAAGCAGAAAGCACTACAAAAAAATAAATGAACAACATCACAATAGAGGGAAAGAAATGAAGGGGTCCCCAAGGGTCTCTGGTGGAACTTGTGGTATTAATGCTCCAATGTGAGGTAGAAAAGTGAGAAAGGAAAGTTGCAGGTGACAGCGAGGGCATAACTTCTTGCTGGATTAAAAGCTTATTCAAAATAGAATGCTTTGAACTAGTCATCTCTTTCTTTAGATAGCAGCCACTGTCCAGGGTGTGTGTGTGTTTTTAAAAGAAAATAAATCCTTTTGCTCCTACGCCATATTTCCACCGAATATTAACCCCTCAAGCCGGTGTTTTCAGCAAACAGACTCTCTGGTGTCAAACAGTAGGCTTGGCAGCAGAGGGGGGTTTTTAGGAGAAAAGTACATGGGAGGAAAGACTTGCTCCTCTCCCTATCTGCCATCCTGTTTAAGAATCAGGAACGCTTGAAACTACTTGTTTCCTTTCTTTAAAAAGCATGGCCAGTTTTAAGCATGTTAGTTAAAAAATGCTTTTAACGTAATGTCTAGTGTGTTCCTAAATATTCAGAATGGTAAATTACAGGTAGGTTTCAAGGAGTTCCCAAAGCACTGGACAGTCAGATGACAAGTGAAATTTGTGTGTGGTTCAATCAACCTTGCAAGGGCCACATGCCAGCAGTAGGTGTGGCCAAAAGTCACACGACTGATGCAGACACACACACACATACAGACAGATAGAATATACACCCACACATACAGGCAAACAGGAAGACAAGCAATCAACCAAATGAAGTTGAGGGCAGACAAGCAAATACACTCTCACGTTCCAGAGGGCAGGCACACTTAATCCATTCACTCAGCCTAGGAGGGAGGGTTTCTTCCTAACAAAGTACTAAGGTATGAGGTCGCCCTGGACTCTAGTACTGTAATAAGGAAGGAGGAAAGCTTTGTTTTTGCTATTCATCACAGTGCCAGGATAGGAGGAGCACCTCCCAGTCTGCGATAGAGAAGAAAAACAAAGTGTTACAAATGTCTTGGTACCTCTGAAAAGAGCCACTCCCTCTGGTGCAACACCACTGTGAAGGGATGTGGTAATGGTGGCAGCAATGGGAGGGAGGGAAGGTGATCAGGAAGTGTGCACCCAAATCTCCTTTTGCACAACGGGAATCACATGTGTGAGGAGTGGTAGGATGCTTGGATAGGGCTATCATGACAGAATACTGAGGATAGAATAGAAAGATATCAACTGTAATTAAGAGTCTGTAGAATCTCCTTTATAGAATGAGAGAGATAATAGTGCTTAAAAGCAAATGTAAGTGGACAAATAAGCAACAATGAGAAAATGAAGACAATCCTCCCCGCCAATCCCCAATTTGAGATCTTGGGGTTATCTAATGAAGCTGACTGACAGTAGACTCAGGACAGACTTAGCAAAAGCATGTTCACACAATGCAGCTTTAACTTGTTGCATAATTCACTGCTTCAAAATGTGCTATGCCCCACTAGTTTAGATGGCTTTAAAATGGGAGTGTGCCTCTGAGGACCAGAAAGGCACACTGCCAGATTTGAAATGATACCATGAGGTGGCTCGTCTCTCCTGGATCCGGGAATGGTTAATGTTACAAAACACTGATTTTCTAGATCTGGAAGGATTTGATAATTGGCATCGACGGCATGCTTATCTAGGCTATGAAAAGGTTAAAGTCCACAAAGGTTTTTTGAACCATGTGGTAAGAAAATCGCTATACATGGTGTGGGCTAAATATAAGGGCTTGTTAGAACCTAAAACACCATGGTGGCTATCCCTGATAGAAGCATTCTCAGTCAAGAAAAAAAACATGAGAGGAGACTGGGCAACTTGCAAAGTTTTATTGGAAGAGAAGGAAAATAGGCTGAAGCTAGATAAAAAACATGAAGAAATTGGAACCCACTTAACAGACTGGCTACAATATTTCCAGCTAAATGAGACATTCAAAAATGACAAACAGAAGGGCCTTTCCACAGAACTATCAAGATTCGAGAAAGAATTAATTGAAATTAAAGAAAAACCACTCTCTAAAATGTACAGACTCCTCCTAGAGTGGGATGTCAAGGAGGAAGAAGTAAAATCGGTAATGGTCCAATGAGCCAAAGATTTTGGCTACAACATTCAAATGGAAGCATGGGAAAGATTATGAAGTGAGGACTTGAAATCCACCGTGTGCTATAATTCGAAAGAGAATTTTATGGAAATGCTTTACCGTTGGTACCTAACACCTTCAAAACTGGCTAAAATGTATAAAACCAGGTAAAGCATTTGTTGGAGATGCAGAAAGGCAGAAGGCACGA
The DNA here is from genome assembly GCF_964106645.2 of Podarcis pityusensis. Lineage (NCBI taxonomy): Eukaryota > Metazoa > Chordata > Lepidosauria > Squamata > Lacertidae > Podarcis > Podarcis pityusensis. The sequence continues at coordinate 54,535,448 of NC_138035.1, read as the reverse complement.
TAATCCATATGTGGTGGAGTTGTAAAAAAAAAGAGAATTTTGGGATATAATATATAATGAGCTTCAGAAAATGTTTAAATTTTCTTTCCAAAAAAAGCCTGAAGCCTTTCTGCTGGGAATAATGAGTAACAATATTCCAAAAAGTCTAAGGAGAATTTTTATGTATGCAATAGCTGCAGCAAAAATCTTAATAGCAAAAGAATGGAAAGGAGAATCTATTCCTACTAAGTTGGACTGGCAGATGAAAATGCTAGAATACACAGTTAGCTAGAATGACAGGAGGACTTAGAGATGTTACAGAACAAACATTTAATAGAAAATGGGATACTTACAGAGTATACCTAAAAGAACATTGTAAAAATCTAAATTCTTTGGCAGGTCTGGATTGACTCCTGCATGATAGTAGGAAATTTTACAAAACCAATTACAACTGAGACAATTTAGGAGACACAATGGAAAGTGTGCAGTCAAAAATGTAACTTAGGAACCACACTGGGATGATTGGAAGTCATAATGGAATCTGTTCTGTATGAATCTAATTCTTTTCTTGGTAATTTGTATTGAGTTTGTATTGTTTTTGGTGATTGTTTTTCTTTGTAAAATTAATAAAGCATTAAAAAAGAAAAAGAAAAGAAAGGCAACTGATAGGCCACTGCTTGAAACCAGAAACTACTCTTGAACCAGAAAGCGCTTGCACTGATTCAACAAGCCAATGCACTATCCACATTTTACAAGAGTGACAGAGTCTGGTGGAGCTAGCAAAAAAGTCATACATCTATCTCACATAGGAGACCTACAACTATATTCGAAATGTTTTCAGAGGGCTTACAGCACACCTTTTTCTCCTTCTGATAAATATCTGGTTAACCTGGGCCAGTCTTCTGTGGTGGTTTCAATTCAAATTTATTTTCTTTGGTGGCATGTGTACTGTGTTTTTATTTTTCTGTTGTGAAATACTGTAGCCAACCTGGAAAAGGCGTAGGGCACCCTCTCCCCCCCCCCCCCCAGTGAGTCCAAGTCCTCAAACCACCTCGCTCTCAACTTTCTTCTGCAGAACAATTGGAAATGCTGGCAAATGTACTGCAAATCAAAGCCAATTCAAGTCTGTAGCTTTTCTGACTGTAGGCTTCAAAGGATACAGACATCAATGGAGCTACATAAATAGACAGTATCCTGAATCGGCCTCTGTCACTCACTGTTCAATAATGTTTATTATAAAATAAGCAAACTTTCCTAAGCACCACTGGTACCATACAATTAATACGTAATCAGGGATCATTTTAAAAGAAAATGATCTAGCTAGGTAATCAGTTACTATATTTTAGTTGCTTGTAAGTCGCTTTGGCACATTTAAGTGGGAAGAGATACACAAATTGAATAAATCCAAACACAGCTACCTGGATTTTCTACTGAGGTTAGATTGCACTCATCATTAAATGCTCTCTAAAGAGGATAAAGGGACGCAGGTGGCACTGAGGGTTAAACCACAGAGCCTAGGACTTGCCGATCAGAAGGTCGGCGGTTTGAATCTCCGCAACGGGGTGAGCTCCCATTGCTCAGTCCCTGCTCCTGCCAACCTAGCAGTTCAAAAGCACGTCAAAGTGCAAGTAGATAAATAGGTACCACTCCGGCAGGAAGGTGAACGGCATTTCCATGCGCTGCTCTGGTTTGCCAGAAGCGGCTTAGTCATACTGGCCACATGACCTGGAAGCTGTACGCCGGCTCCCTCAACCAATAAAGCGAGATGAGCACCGCAACCCCAGAGTCGGCCATGACTGGACCTAATGGTCAGGGGTCCCTTTACCTTTTCAAAGAGGAAAAAATCCTAGTCGCTTATGGAAGCTCTATAAGTTTCCTTTAAAAGGTGACAATGTAACAAAAGTATTGGTTTAAGAAGACGTAGGACATCTCTCCCCTGTCTAATTTATCAGCTAAAATCTTTCTTGTTGCCTTTGTGAATTAGTCAATTGAAATTTTAGGGGAAGTTCACAAATATAGTGATGAATGATTGCAACGAAAACATATCTGTCATTCTGGAATCAAAATGTATATTTTTGTAAGTTCTTTTGACTGCCCATTCATTTTCTATGCTCAGAACTGGGAGCACTTACCATGTTAAAGAGCATCTTACGGTTAGATGGCTGATATGTAACAGAAAGATTCAAGGCTTGTGAAGGAGGCAAATACTATCAGTTTAAACACCACTTTATACACCACTTTTATTTTGTAAAGTGTTTCATAATCTTTAGCTTTTTTGTATTCTTCTTGGTTGTATAAGCTCCAAACTAAGGCTGGGAGCTAATATTAAGAAATAATAATATGCACCTCTCAGGAACAATGCACAATACTATTACTTATCCAGCACAGAGAACAGGAATTGCCGATTTGCTCTGATACAGATGAGGTGTTGTTGACTGAAAAGGAATGTGTGTGTGATTATTCACCACCCAGAATTCACAGACACTACAGAATTAACATGCAATCGGGGACTATTTTAAAAGGCAATGTCTAGCTATCTAGATTTTCTCCTGAGGTTAGATTGCATCCACCATTAAATTCTAACTAAACAGAAAAAAAGAAACAGTAATAAACAGATGAATGCATCATGAAGTTTCATAATGCTATTTAATAAAAGGAAATTAATCACATAATTGTCATAAACCTATTTTCAAACAGCAATCTATCAGAAGGAAATTATGCATCTGTAGTTATTGACCTTTCATTTCAGCATGACTGATACATAATTAGACTAGTTTTGTGAAAAATAATAGTTAATTACCAGAACATTTTTTACTTTAATTGTTTGGGGATATTATTATTATTTGCAGCTTAATATATTTTTCTCTGTATGTAAGATGCTAATGTATACACAATACAATAGCAATGTATTTTACAGAAAAAGCTTTTATGCTTAAAATGAAATACACTTTCTATTTTCTCTGTGCCAATCTGTGATAAAAAGAACTTTGAAAACAGGTTTGTGGGTTTTTTTTACAGAGTGTCTGTACAACACCTCAACTTTTTTGCAGCAATTTATTATCTTGCTATGAGCGACTCATTTTCCATCCTGGAATTAGGATGGTGAAACAGAAGACCCATCCTTTCCATCAAAGGGATCTGTTTGATGAGGGTGTGCTAGTGAAACTGGGCTAGCAGTAGATGCGTTTTCAGAGTCCAAATCCTCGTCTACTCACTATCTTTCAAGTAATGAAAAATCAGCCTTTCTCTACTGCCAAAATGATCTTTTGCAGAGAAATGATAGGAAGGGATACTCCTCCCAATCAAGGGCTCCTTGTGTTGGCTAAGCAGGAAGGGAGGCTGCACTTATCCAAGAAGTTCTGCAGGTCCAAGACTAATGCTTATACACACTGCAATTTATCTCTTAAATCAGTGGTTCCCAATGCAGAACCCATTTTTCAAAAACCAAGCCATGCATTCCCTACTTTTGAAAACTTTAGTATCTCTATGGTAGTTTCTGTTATGTGAATGGGGCCACTGACACCCTGGGTGGGTTACGCAGACCCCCTGGGGTCCATGGACCACCAGCTGGGAACCACTGTCCTGAATGTTCAGCCCTCACATGATGTGATATTTGGGGTGGAGGCAATGAGTTGTTCCAGCCACTTGCCAATTTCCTGCAGAGAGACTTATGGAAAGACGTCATCAATAACAAAGGGGTAGGGGAAAACAGGTGAAATTGCATAGTTCTGCTGCCACACTGCACAAATTGTTACGTTGTCACTCTTTCTGAATGTTGTTGATTTAATGTATGATTTTGCAATGTTTACATAGTACATGGTTTTACTTGTATGGAGCTGTACATAACACACCCTGGGACTGGATGGTGGAGTGTTGGTACACACACAAATGCTATTGGGAAGGAAGTGTACATGACAATGTACCATCCTTTCCAATTCCAATGACAAATGTCAGTCATTTGCTTTTCCATACAATGTCCCAGGAATGGGAAACAACAGTATGTCATTGTGTACTGGCATTTCCCAGGAGCATTAGATGCTGCTGCTGCTGTTGTTGTTGTTGTTGTTGTTGTTATACTATGGCAGCAGTAGCAGCAGGGCTGCCAGCTTTCTGATTTATTACATTAAAAAAGAAAAAGCCACTGACAACTGACTACTTTGGAACCCCCTTCCTTGAACATGGTTTACTGGGGTTTTAACAGACATCTAGGAAAAGAGCACACGGGTCCAGAAAGCTCTAGAAAAACCAAACCATCCAGTATTAAGCAGGACATCTGATACCTGACCATCCTTGAGCTATGTGAGCTTGCTCTTATTTTCTTCATGCATGAAGCCATTGTGGGGGGTTATGGGCTCAATGCATAAATAAAACAAGCAACCTTCCTCCCTGGAACTGCAGCACTAAAGACACAAAACTGTGTTGGCTGGACAAGGTGGGGAGGGTTATATTCTTCTAGCTTTGGCCTCTGAAAAAGTCCATCTTCGAGGCTGAGAGGAGGGAACTGGCTTAGATAATGCCTTCAAGGACCATTCTTCCAATTCATCATCACTCTTTAAATTGCAAGAGGATATTTCCCCTCACAGTTTTAAGGACCCAATGGGAGAGACAAATTAGGCACAGAGGATGAACACCTGAGTCACACATTCTCCAAGGCCAGTTCTTTCCCTTACTGTGCAATGGGGTATTCTTCCTCTCAGATCAAGGACTCAGAGGAAAGGGGCCTCCTTACAATTTGCCCCTCCTTCTGAGTCAAAGCTGAAAGGGCAGGCTGCTGTCATTCAATTCTGAAGGCTGTGGGTTTGTGCTTGTATGTTGTTCTTTGCTGCCATGTCAGAATTAAGACAAGAGAAGGAAACAAAGCTTCAGTATGTTTGGTGGAAAGACTGGTAATAATTGCATATCCCTTGGAGGAATATACAAATACTAGCATATCAATATTAATTAATTAGGATACTGTTTCATTAAAGGTACTCATTTACTATGAAATTAAAGTTAAAAAGAAAAAGAAATTCTATCAAAGCACATAATATAATATATTGTATTTGTTCTTTTGTATCCTCCTGAAATAAATGCTATTTTTTTTAAAGCAAGGACAGTTAAACTTCATGGAGTATTGTACCCGTCTGTACAGAAAATCATGTCTATTGGTAATTTTAAGGCTTTTAATATGCAATGTACTTTCAAACCTTACTTCATTTATCCACCAAGCAACCCTGAAAGCCATTATTACTTCATTATTATTTTATACAACAGCTTTTACAGATGATGATGAGTAACCATTAAGGGCATGCCAAAACTATCAGGTGAATGTTGGATGGACAGCATTCTGAATTCCTAACCTCCCTGGCTCAGTCACAATTATGTGTTTTCTAATTCGCTCCTCCCTGCTGTAACAAGGGTACTACTATCTTGCATTCCACTAACAATGCTCACTGGCTGTGCAAAGTTCATATAAACAGATCTATAATGTGACAGCAATGACGATGGAAATTACAGTCACACTGAGAATGGATATGTTGACAAATGCTTCAAACATTGGGCAAAAGATTCCTGCATTGCAGGGGTTGGACTAGAAGATCCTTTTAGTCCCTTCCAGCTCTAAAATACTAGGCTTCTATGCTTTGTACAAATTACTTGTTCAGTGGGAGAGTGCATGCTTTGTATGAAGGGATTCCACCATGCTCAAGTAGATCCCCGGAGGATCACTATCAGCTAATGTGGAAAGCACTGGGTGGGATAAACCAATGGTTTGACTCAGTTTGGGACAGTTTCTTATGTTCCTACAGCCTCTGAATATGCTTGTTGCTAGTCATGCTGCCATTTTAGGATTACCGAGATTTTGACTGCAAAAGTTGAAACTGTTTTACTCCTTTTTGACAAAAAGGATAACAGGCTATGGTTATCACTCTTTGCTCAACCCAACACTGAACCAGGCCAAGTCTGGAGTTGGGGGGGGCTGGGTCCTTTAGGCATGGCACAAAAGGGCCATCAGACTGCGGTAGCAACTCAGCTTCAAGCAGGCTTCATCCATCTGTCAAGGTGCTCTATGTTTGGCTGCTTTGGGGCCTGATTGAGAAGCTGCAGGTAGTGCAGAATGTATTGGCTAGACTGCTGACAGGGTCAGGCAGCCAACAGCATGCAACACCATTGTTAAAACATCTGCACTGGCTGCCCATATACTACTGAGCCAGGTTCAAGGGTCTTGTATTTACATACAAAGCCCTAAACAATTAGGATACCTTTAAGGATAACCTAAACCCTTATATCACAGCTCCATCACTGAGGTGATGGAGTGCTGTTAACTTCTGGACCATGTGGGACAACTAACTGGCTTTGCCTAGAAATCAGGTATTCCAGCAGGAATTTGGCAGGCATCCTCACTTCTAACCTAAAGAAAAAGTATTGAAGACTTTTATTGGGTCAACAGGCCTAGTCAGTGGTTTAAGCTTTTAAGATGAGTGGATTATTTTATAATCTTTCTGTATGGTTTTAAATTGTATTTTAACTGTTTTGTATATTTTGTTGTACACCACTCTGGGATTTTGCATGAGGAGCTGCTGCCTTTAAATATTTTTTATAAAACCAAACATCAATCAATCAAGTCCAGCAGGAGTAGAACCAGTCCTCTCCATTCCGGCCACAGTAATCCTTTAAGTTTCACTGAGCAGACAACAGTTACTAAACATGGCTTGTTTGTAATAACTTGAGGCCTCACAGAGGTGTCCCAATAAGTTACAAATTGATACTTATTTGTTTGTTTCTTATTATTAAAGCATTATGGATTGGGAATGGCAAATTCTGCCCATATTCACTTAGTTTTGAAGGGAAATGTTAAGAGTCTTGCAAAAATGAATAAACTGAAAGTTTAGCTTTTATAGGCTACTTCATCAGTTCCCTTGAATACTCCCAGGAGAATGTGAATAGAGCACAAGCATGTCGAATATTTTGAGGCACCTCACAATGACATCAATTTACAAAGGCAAGCTTAGAGTGAAGAGTTGAAACTTGGGAGAAGTCCAGAAAAAACTTAGCAGGAACTAAAATAGCTATAATAAGAAACTCCTAAATACCTATAGTGTCATAACAGCATTGTGACAGAATGCAAAACATGCTGCTGAAGAGGCAGGCAACATTTTAATTGAATATCATGCTTATCTTCGAAAGTGCAAAAATTGGCTGATGGCTGGCAGAAGCCACCTCAGACCTTGGCTTTAGTGCATGCTCTGTACTTGAAGCATATATGAGGTTATCCAAAACTGCATTTAGTGGAATTCGGACTTGTTTATTTGTTCATCCATCATATTCCTGGACATCACTTATCAATCTGGCTAAAGATTGTAGTGCCACATTATTTTGCATCTTATTTAGCATAATAATTTTTTTAGCTCTGAGTATGAGAGCAACCTTCCTGGCTGCAAAGGGAGCAGTTGTCATGGTTTTGTTTTTGTCATGAGAGTCAAGATTTAGGATCTCCAATCCTTCCAATTTAAGCAACGGTAATTTAAAGTTAACAAGCAATGGGCCACTTAAAATTGAAAACTTTCAGGAATGGAAGAGATATGGCCTGAGGCACACAGCAGAGCATTCCAGAAGAGGGACACCACTGACACTTACATGCAACCCACAAATAGCAACAGAGCAGAGCAGGTTTCAAACAAGCAGCCATCAATTAAAGAACAGAAGTTGTTTATCACAATCCCACTATTTAGCACAACTGTTTGGTAACCAGAGAATGTACTTCCTCTAGCCCGCTTGTTGACTGTGCTAGTCATCAAAAGAATTGCATGCTCAAAGAACTGTATTAAAATATACTCAAGGCTATCATCACTACTTGAACTACAGAAACATGCTCCTGGGTCCAGTAAACTACACACATTTGCATTTTGTAAGAAGTTTAGCACTGAAAACTATAGGTTGCTTCTACTTTGGGAATTCTTATGGTGAAGCTTTTGACTAAGGGTCTACTACTGTGCTGTGCTGAATATGATGTGGGTTTTCCCAATGAGGCAAAAGCAATTTTAGGGAGAGGAGGAGTGGGGAGAAAAAGACAAATTTTAATTTGTTTTCACTAAACTTTGGGGTAGGCCCTGTTTATTATGAGAAAATTGCAGAATGTTTTAGGACTCCTAGGGTAACATCTAGTGTTGCTAACCTGCTTGTGTGATGGACTTCCACTTGTACAAATGGTATTTCCTCTCCCTCTCCAGCACACCCACAAAACTTGTTCTAGAGGGATAGGGAAGCCTTTGGAGCAGATTGGGGAGTGCCGGTGCTTCAGGCAAAAATGGGAAGAGAAAGTTCTACAATATCTGCTAGTGTGGCATAGGCTCTTGTCCCTAGACTTTACTGTTAACAGATTAAGAATGGTGGGGTACTTGATAGTCTGCCTGCTCCCCCGCAAACATGCCTATTAAGAGCATCATCAGAGGCCCTGCTCAGAGTGCTCCATCTCCTAAAGTGAAGCAGCTGGCAACCTGTTTGTTGTAAGTTGCTTTGGGTTGCCCTGGGCAAGATATAGTAACTACAGTAATAGTTAATAAATAATAACAACTTAAAATAAGACAGGTGCCAACTCTGATGAGTTTTCAGCACCTGCTTAGAAGTCCAGTTGCTTAGCCAGGTATTTGTTGGTTGTTAATTCCCAGCTCAGGTTGAATTATTTTGGCTTCAGTTGTTGGAAATTTATTGTGGTTTTAATATTTTAATATATGAATTTGAATTGTCTTGTGTACTGTGAACTGCTCTGGTATGTTTCAGATCAGGGTGAGATCCTTATCTTCTCCATCTGCCATAGGGCAAGTCTGGCAGGTGGAAGGCATATAAATATTTCAAACAAACAAACAAACAAACAAAACATGGACAGGGACTACTCATTTGCAACATCTCATCTATGAACTTCCCTTGAAGTATTTAAATATCACCTTTCATGCATATTAATGTTGCTATTGTCTCAGGCTTTTGATGGGGTTTAATACTCTGATCTGTGGCTGTTTTAAATTGGATTCAACTGCTGTATTATCATATTTTTTAACGTTGATTTTTAGGTTTTTTGATCATTGCATTTTCCTGTTGATATTATTTTAATTCATGCTGTGAACTGCCTCAGTGACTATAGCTAAGAAACAAAGTATGAATATTTTAAATAAATAAAATATTGCAGTATTGCAGAGATTTGATTCAACATATACATATTGAAATAATGGCTGAGAGCATTAGAAAACTCTTTCTCAAAAGGCCTATAATTCTTGTTAGACCTTCCATTTTTACAAAAGTATACTTTCCCAAGATTAAACTTGATTATTTCAATTTATTTCTGACATACTCCCATTCTATATTTTAATATCAGCAATACAACAAAAGCTGGACTATTAATGTTAGTTTGTTTATTTTTGCTACACAACGTATACTTTTATGGAATGCCTTTCTTATAGTATCCAGGATCCAATGCTTTGGATATTTATATGTCAGGTTCAGTCCTGTCTCTCTGGGAAGATCTTTGAGTCAAAATTATTTTGAATTTTGTTTCAGTTGTTGCTGGTTTTGCACTATGTATGCATGGATGTTTTTTATTTAATTCAGTTTAATGGCTTTGTATTCTTATTGCTTGATATTTTTCTATTGCTGTGAATAGATTTGCTTCATTCTTTTAAGAGCATCTGTAAGCAGTAAAGAAAGTTCCCTCATCTTTTTAGGGGGTTTTTCAACCAAAATGCCCAATTTAATGTCTTATTTTGCACCAGGGATGGGAAACTTGTGGCCCTTCAGATGTTTTTGGGACTCTCATCTGTGACATGCTGCCTGGAGAGGATGAAAGCTGTAGTGCAACATCATCTGATGGGCAAAGAGGTTCCCCACCCCTGCTCCATTACCTGTTTAATCTATTACTTTGCCTTCAAATACAATATGTGGGCTAAATCATTTCATGATAAAGAGACCTAAGGCTACTGAACTTCCAGTTAACAGGAAGACTCTGTACGTGAACAAGATTTCTACATTATATCATCCCCAAAGTGGTCTAGTCAAAACAAGGTGTTATTGGTAATAATTCGAAATTCAGTAAATTCTAAGCATTTGAAAACTTCATTTCCCAATTCATTGCAAACAATTCTAAAATCCCAAGACCTGAATTTTTAGTTTTACATCGTGTTCAAGGCTGTTAAACACACACATTCAAGTTCAAAACTCCAGAAGCAACATAGCTGCACTGAGAATTATTTTGAACATGCGAACTGATTCTCATTTGCTTACTCTAAATGGAAGTTGCTTCCTTACGAGGAATTCAGATACAATCTGGAGAATGAATGCAGCACATGGGGGAAATGCATAGAATGTCACCACACATTTATCTAGACAGCCTAGTATTTCATGTGATCAGACAGATTTTAAAGAAACTATATTGCTTGTGGAAAAAACAAAGCATACAATCTATACTGAAAATATTCTTCCTATGCCATGTCAATTATGGGGGGGGGGGAAATAAGTTAACAAATAAAGTTTAAATTCTGCACTAAACTTACACTCACATAAGGTTCTCATACGTTGTTATAAATGTCATCAATATATAATCAAAGGTAATCTTAAATTCACCTTTAGTTCCTGCCCTTGTCCACAAGAAACTAACTTGTACAGCCCAAAATCTACTGTTTCCAAATACTAGTCTGAAATAGCAACACCCTACAATTGCTAGAGCTTCCGACACATACCTTTTCCTTTTCTAGGTTTACATTCAAGAAAGAAAACCAAAAGAAGCTCCTCCAAAAACTCAAGAGATGAAGCGATTGCTGTCCTCAGATGGCTAGTACATTTCGTTCTTCCTTTCACTTATATATTTTTTAAAGTTCTGGTGTTATCTTTAAAAGTACTATTCCAAACAGAGATCTAACTATAAAAGACTTTGTTGACAATAGTACCTTGTGTCCCTCCTCTGCATGCGCCCTTGAAAGCACAGAATCAGAGGTTGGGAAGAAAAGAGGAGGTCTCCAAGGAGGATAAAGTTGTTTTTTTAAAAAAATGTTAGTTATCCAACATAATGCCCTGTTTCTCAACTTTACCGAAGTTCCTATGATGCTTGTAATGACCCACTTTTCATAAGGTTATGTTACTTGAGGTTATGTTATGAGCTGTCTTATGCTTGTTATAATCAGGGTACTGAGTATAATCTGGTGGTTCACACTTTTATAAAGATATCTTGTTACTCAGCATTGTACACTGTTTTATTCAACAGTGCTTAAAGCAATGCACAATGTTATTCATAAAACAGCATGTAAAAACAAAACTTAAAACAGAAAAAGTAAGGGAAAACGAACAGCAGGAGCAATATCACCACCACCATCACCACCACCTGTTGCTCAGTCTATCAAAGTCCTAAGAAACCTCTCTGGATAAAGGAAACTTTGCATTAAAAGTAGACTTTTTAGAGAAGGGCACTTGTGTATCTTAGAAAGGAAATCCTGTGGGAATCTTAGAGCCCAACCCCTCTTTTCCACAAGTTACAAGAATGGAGCTTTTTATTCCAGTCTATCAGAAAATTCTGGTTCTTATCCTCACAATGCTCTACTTGACACAATGAGGGAGTGGTATACGAGGCAGAAGCTCCACTTTAAACAACATGGCCTGATTTCCATGGTGTTTTCCTGTCAAGGAAAGGTACCTATGTTACTCTCCAAAACTGCTGTTACCCAGAGTATTGAGGCACAACCTTCTCAACATATGTTATACTCAGTTGTAACACTCTCAATAAGCACCTGGGAAGTCATAGGTTGTGGTCTTTAGGGCTTGGCAAAATTGTTAATAAAATATTTTCTTCACAGCCACACACGCTTAGTCTGTAACAGCTAGATTAATCAATTTAAAGACAGGATAGAACATCCTTTTTGGGTAAAAGACATTCTTACCTCAGTAGAAAGCTTTTGGTGACACATTCTAGCCATGGACAGTGCCAGACTCTCACACAATCACTTATTTATAAGCAGTGTTTGTTTGTTTGTTTGTTTGTTTGTTTGTTTTCCCTGGTGGAACGTTCTAGAGGCCTTTTTACCTGGGTGGCAGCACCCTGATAGGTGGGTAGGCAAGGGAGCTTCAAGCAGCTAACACACCCCAACCGCCCAACCTTGCCATCAGGCCATGCCACATGCTGGCCTCCTCCCCCTGCCTACTGGTGAGTACTGACACTTTTTTTCCTAGGAAAAAAGAACTGCTTATAAGTACATATAAAAACTGCAGGAAGTACATAGCTTTCTCTCATACATGAAACAGATAGCAAAATACCTCTTCTACAATAGTTTATTGCTGTGGCGATGCATGCCTCAGATAGAAACAAAGAAATATGTTTTTTCCCTTTATTGCTATTGTTTTTCTCACATTAATTTTTTCTGCATAATAAATTGACTAATTAGCTGATAGATCAACTAAAACTCATATGATCAACCAGCTAACATTTCTTTAATTGGGTGGCAACCCTATTTTTCTTACATAATGAACTTGAAATTAAGATGAAGTTTTCCTCAATTCCTAGCAAAAAGTGGCCTACCAAGCAATTCTACCAAATGTTTACTGCATTATGCTGCAAAACAAAATTAATTTCCCATTCCTATAGCTTAATTATTTTATTAAGACAAAAAATGCAATTGGCAATTCAAGTGTATAATGTGATATAGTACTTCATGTTACATATTCCAAAAATTGGCTCAAACATCTAAGCATATTATGCATAAAGTCTCAAAATTCAAAAAGTGTGGCGATGATTGGGTACTGAGAGAATGGTTGAACACACTTTTGGTAGGTTAAACTGTCTTTAACCCAATTTGTGCTATGAAAATACTCATGCTGGCCACATGAGCCGGAAAGCTGTCTGTGGACAAATGCCGGCTCCCTCAGCCTGAAGTGAGATGAGTGCCACACCCCAAAGTTGCCTTTGACTGGACTTAACTGTCCAGGGGTCCTTTACCTTTAACAGTAATATGCAGGACAGAAGCGGAGGAAGGTAGGATCTAAGTAAAGGAAGGAAAATCAAAAGCAGAGTACCTGGGTGAGGTTCAGGCTACTCCCTCTGAGGGCAGGGAGAACTTCCAATACCTTATTCATGGTCCTCCCGGCCAGAGGACACAGCCTTGCCACTATCCTATGACACAGCAGGTAAGTCCCCCAGAGAACTTTTGTCTCAGCAGTCTCTCAGAAGCCAAAGGCTACAAAATAAGGTAAGGGCCCTTTAAACAGTCAGCCCCTTCAGGGAGGCAGAGCCTATCACACTTTGTCAGTTTACATAAGGCTTCAGTTAGCTTTTGCTCCATGAAGAGACAATTTTTCTTCTGGCAGCCTTAGTAGGGCTCACTGGAGCTGTCCAAGGTACTGTATACTCTCAGCATGACACCCACTTTGTGACCAGACACAGTCTATTTCCCCGGTAAGCCTAACGTTTATATTGTTTACAGTTCAAGAAGATGAAGGCGCTGAAAAGTTAACACATCAACTTTAGTGCACCCAAAGAACTGTCCTTTTAGAACTAGCAGGAGAAAAATGTGCATGCATCAGTGTTTGTCCTCAATGAAACTGAAAGTAGAAAATCACCTTAGTTAGTGACTATCACATTTTGTGGAAGCATATTAAATGACTTAAAGGAAGGTCAATTTCTCAATTATATAGAAATGCTAAGATGGTGGACTAACAAACCCTGCATTAAAATGTTGAAAAGCACCATGAGAATATATTTCAAGTAGATGTTAATGCATTTGTTAATAAAATAAAAGCGTATTCTACACTATTCTACTTTTTTAGAACTACACTGGGATAAATAAATTGGTTTATATAATAGTATCTGTGCTTCTATTATCTTGTATCCTATTTTCATCCGGAGCTTCACCACCCTGCATTATTAAAAAATAACATCATGAACTGAAATAAAGTAATCTCAATACTTGCTTAATCTTAGAGTTCATACAATGGTCCAAAAGCAAAATAATGTAAAAGTGTTTCTTCTATCTAATGTCTCTAGGGGAATAATTCCCTAAAGGTACATAAACTGGCAAGAATGCTTTTCTAGGTTTAAGGAATTATTCAGAGTAGTCTTCATAAATCAATGGAAATACTATAAACAAGTAGATGCATCCAGGAGTACCCCAAAGCCGTATGCCAAAGGGACAAACTAAATTTGACCTGGGAGATTCACTTTCAGATCCTCTGATGGTTAAAAGCAGCCACAATGGGCTCCAATTTTGACTGGAGTTGCAGAGCTAGAGAAAGGGAATAATTCACTTGCGCACACTGTTCCCCTGACTCATAATGCCCCACCCAGCTGTTATTAGCTGCAGAGGGTACAGGCAGCATGGGGGGGGGGGGTTGAGGAGATAGGTACTTGTATTTTTGTACCTGCCTTTCCCTAATGACTCCATGGAGAACAATGGCTTCAGGGAATTTTGCTGGAAAATTATTAATGTTCTTAATTAAGCTTTATGGATATTTATGGAGTGGTGGTATTATATTTTTGTACTCTGTACAATGCCTTAATATGCCTTATGAAAGTGCAGATTGTAAATATTTAAATAAATACAAGAAAATGGGGTGAAAGGTTAAGCCCTCCAAGTACTGTAACTCCTATCCAAGTTGCACACTTCGCTTGCATGCAGCTAACTGCTTTTAATCAAAGAAAAAGACTTTGGTGAGTTCCAGTCATGCATATCCTGCTTAGTTTGGTGACCAGTAAACCAAATAAGCTGAATTGCTCATTTATATTTGTCAGGCATGCACAAACACTCACATACAGTGGCACCTCGGGTTACATACGCTTCAGGTTACATACGCTTCAGGTTACAGACTCTGCTAACCCAAAAATAGTGCTTCAGGTTAAGATCTTTGCTTCAGGATGAGAACAGAAATTGTGCTCCGGCGGCGCGGCGGCAGCGGGAGGCCCCATTAGCTAAAGTGGTGCTTCAGGTTAAGAACAGTTTCAGGTTAAGAACGGACCTCCGGAACGAATTAAGTACTTAACCCGAGGTACCACTGTAAACATCTCTTTAAGCCTGGCCTAAATCAGCTTCATTTTAATGGCACAATCTGCCCTGGTGTTACTTGTAGCTTTGATGGTACTGAGGCTTTTTGTTTGTTTGTTTTTAAGTAAACCTCACACACTACAACCAGAGGTTCAGTTAGCAGCCCAACACTGCTCCTAGAACTGGTTTTTTCATTTTTTAAAACCCTTAACACATTCCTTAGACAATTCTGTTGAATTTCTAAGGAATGATGGTAGCCATCTTGAAGAACTAGGAAATACCCTGGGAACTCTAAATACTTGATGCGTTTTTAAGTACTGTGACAGTCATGCAAATCATGCTGAAGAGATTTTGAGCTCTTGAGATAGATGCCATCTGAGGAAGTCTGAATGTGTTATGAAAAGCTATGAAACATCTTTTGAGTGAACCAGCAGAAAGGAGGAAGGAAAGCATAGTACCAGTGTCAGTGAATTATGTACGGATAGGAGAAACTGACTAAATATTGGTGCATTTCACTTTTCTGTGAACATTTTTTAAATAAATGTTTTGTGTGTGTCACTCCAGAGATCAACACTTTAATTATTATACTATACCCAGGGGTAAATAATTTATTTAATTGTATAAATACTGAGACCATTAATTCTTACCTAATCACTTAAAATCCCTATTGCTTTAAGTGGCTATTTTAGTACCACTGGCTTGCAATGCATATCCCAACAGAATTGTGATGGTGCTACTTCTCTGCAGATTGCAATTTGAGAAAGCCATGCCTACATCAAATCCCGGAAATCTGCAATGCTCAATCACTCTTCAACATTGCTATGAAATCCTGATGTTTGATATAGTGCCTATAAGAGATTGTCTCATTCCATGCCTAAGAACTGGGCTGGTTTGGATGTACATTTCCTGGCATGTCAAACCATAGCTCAGCAGCAGTGAGTGAGTGAGTGAGTGAGTGAGTGAATCAATAATAATCTGGTATCTGGAAGGGGTAGTATCAACAGCAGATGCAGTAGAGGTGGTGAAAGGAAGGTTTTCTGAGCTAGGTGTGGGCTTGTTTACCTACGGTGTGCAACATGGGGTTGGGTTGAGAAAAGAAGAATAGCTGTGCCCAGTGGTTGATACTGTAAGCCTCCTTACCATGCTAAGAGATTCCTGTCACTATTTCCTTTGGCTTTATACATACACAACTTACCCCATCTGCTCTATCCCATAACCTGTATCTGCCCATAGAAACTCCTATCAGTCATCACAACATGTTGCTTGTACATTTTTGGCAAGGTGTTCCAAAATATTGATGATGTCACTACATTTTTCACATCTTTAGAAATTCAGCCTAAAACTAAAGATTGGAGAAAGGGTATGTACATTTAGGTCCAGTACAGATGTAGTATCTCCTAGCGTCCAAACCTTGGGTTAAGCAGTTGAAAGGAGCCCAGCAGTCTTTTCCAAATGTACTCTCTCAACCCTTTCTTTGTCCTTTTCACATGGTGTTACATCTGCCATGATGCCAGTTCACTCTTATGTGCATTTACCTTTCAGTAGATTATCCCTCATAGATGCAAGGGCAATAATTATTTGGATATTAAAGATAGATAGATAGATAGATAGATAGGCACATGCAAGCAGCAAAGGGAGTGAGAAAGTGTGCTATCTACATAGTGGAATT
>NC_138035.1:54486316-54513816 GCF_964106645.2 Podarcis pityusensis | reverse complement strand
TGAGAATGAAGGGGAGATCAGGATGGGAATGAGGAGATCTTTCTGCCCCTTGCTCCCCTGTAATGAAGACAGAGCATCAGTATCTAAACTGTAAAAATAAACATTGCAAATTATTTGCCTTTCTTTGTCTCAGAAAAAAACTTTATAGTTCATATTAGCATTCATTTTAATCACAGAATATGAGGTGACTTCATGGTTGTTAGATTTTGCTAATTTGTTCTAAGCAGTTGGGAACTTAGCAAGTTATGTTCTTTGGATAACTGCACTATGCTAGCTGCTGAATGATACTAAATCAACCTATTCCATTTTTCAGCTAAATAAAAATTGAAATTGATCAAACGGCTACTTCTAATACATGATTAACTTCCCTCCCTCCCTGGTAATTCTCCAAGACAAACACACACACACGTACGTATACATGGCCTTTCAAATTCTGTTGTTTTTCTTCCTAACTTTATCCAATATTTAAATATCAGTGAAAGCTCTGTGCCCTGGGTTCAACCAACATTTGTCACAACATGACCTGATTGCTGGTGGTGGCATGCTAATAGGACAATCTTCCTAAAGAGTCATGAAACAGATCCCTTTGGGTTTTAGCTGCTCTACATTATGTAGGCAATATAGAGGTGCTTGCAGGTCAGCTGAAGTCTAGAAACTGCCTGTCTGCCAACAAGAATGACCCATCACAGCCAACATGCAGGGGTAATTTCATGTAATATTTTGGCAGCAGGGCTTTTTTTCCAGCCAGAACTCACTGGAACTCAGTTCCAGAAACTCTCAGGTAGATGCCATTGCCATTATAAGAGAACAAGGGAGGTGTTCATGGTGAGATCCTGCACCTCTTTTTCTAGAACAATATCACTGGTCAGCCAGAAACCCAAGTTTGGGAAACATCAGGAGGGCTTTAAACTGACTAATGTGGGGGAGGGAGACAGTGCTCCTGAAGGTAGGAGTCTATCAATTGATGAAGATCATCATCCAAATGTCATAGACCAAATGGAGCAAACAGCACGCAGACCTAGTGGTGGGAGGAAAAAATCCTTAAATAAGAGACACGGGGGAATGATTAATGGACTTCAATGTCTGTACACTAATGCGCAAAGCATGGGAAATAAACAAGATGAGCTTGAGCTCTTGGTACAGCAAACTAAATATGACATAATAGGCATCACTGAAACCTGGTGGGATAAGTCCCACGATTGGAATGTAATAATGGAGGGATACAATCTTTCAGAGAAACAGACCAGACAAGAAAGGAGGAGGAGTGGCGTTATATGTCAGGGATGTGTATACCTGTGAAGAGATCCAAGATTTAGAACCTCAAAGCCAAAGTGAGAGCATTTGGGTCAAAATTAAGGGAGAGAAGAATAACAGTGACATCATTGTGGGAGTTTACTATAGATCCCCAAGCCAAATGGAGGACATAGATGATGCCTTCCTGGAACAGATGGCCAAGCATGCAAAAGGAAGGGAGATAGTAGTAATGGGGGACTTCAATTACCCGGATATTTGTTGGATGTCAAACTCAGCCAAGAGCATAAGGTCAAACAGATTCCTCACTGGCCTTGCAGACAACTTCATTGTCCAGAAAGTGGGAGAAGCAACAAGAGGAACAGCCATTTTAGATCTGGTCCTAACCAATGTTGATGACCTGGTTAGTGGGGTAGAAGTGGAAGGATCATTAGGCGCGAGTGATCATGCTCTTCTGAAGTTTACTATACAGCGGAAAGGAGCAGCCAAGCATACTAGGACTCAATTTCTTGACTTTAAGAAAGCCGACTTCATAAAACTTAGGGAAGTGCTGGGTGAGATCCCATGGACAGTAATACTAAAAGGAAAGGGAGTTCACGATGGCTGGGAGTTTGTTAAGAGGGAGATAGTAAAAGCACAACTTCAGGCAATACCAATGAGACAGAAACATGGAAGGTGCCTAAAGAAGCCAGGGTGGCTATCTAAAGAACTTTTAACTGAGTTAAGATTAAAAAAGGATGTGTACAAAAAATGGAAAAGGGGAGAAACCACCAAAGAGGAATTCAAACAAATAGCCAGCACGTGTAGACACAAAGTCAGAAAAGCTAAAGCACAGAATGAACTCAGGCTTGCTAGAGAGGTTAAAAGCAACAAAAAAGGCTTTTATGGGTATGTTCGTAGCAAAAGGAAGAACAAAGAAACAGTGGGGTCACTCAGAGGAAGAGATGGTGAAATGCAAACAGGGGACACAGAAAGGGCTGAACTCCTCAATGCCTTCTTTGCCTCAGTCTTCTCCGATAAAGAAAACAATGCCCGACCTGAAGAATTTGGAGCAAATGATTCAGCAGAGGAAACACAGCCCAGAATAACTAAGGAGATAGTACAAGAATACTTGGCTAGTTTAGATGTATTCAAGTCTCCAGGGCTAGATGAACTGCATCCAAGAGTATTAAAAGAACTGGCAGATGTGATCTCAGAACCACTGGCAGTCATCTTTGAGAATTCCTGGAGATCAGGCGAAGTCCCGGCAGACTGGAGGAGGGCAAATGTTGTCCCTATTTTCAAAAAGGGGAAAAGAGAGGACCCAAATAATTACCGCCCAGTCAGTCTGACATCAATACCAGGGAAGATTCTGGAACAGATCGTTAAGCAAACAGTCTGTGAGCACCTAGAAAGGAATGCTGTGATCACCAATAGTCAGCATGGATTTCTGAAAAATAAGTCATGTCAGACTAACCTGATCTCGTTTTTTGACAGAATTACAAGCCTGGTAGATGAAGGGAACGCAGTGGATGTAGCCTACCTTGATTTCAGCAAGGCATTTGACAAGGTGCCCCATGATATTCTTGTAAAGAAGCTGGTAAAATGTGGTCTTGACTATGCTACCACTCAGTGGATTTGTAACTGGCTGACTGACCGAACCCAAAGGGTGCTCATCAATGGTTCCTCTTCATCCTGGAGAAGAGTGACTAGTGGGGTGCCACAGGGTTCTGTCTTGGGCCCGGTCTTATTCAACATCTTTATCAACGACTTGGATGATGGACTCAAGGGCATCCTGATCAAATTTGCAGATGACACCAAACTGGGAGGGGTGGCTAACACCCCAGAAGACAGGATCACACTTCAAAACGACCTTGACAGATTAGAGAACTGGGCAAAAACAAACAAGATGAATTTTAACAGGGAGAAATGTAAAGTATTGCACTTGGGCAAAAAAAATGAGAGGCACAAATACAAGATGGGGGACACCTGGCTTGAGAGCAGTACATGTGAAAAGGATCTAGGAGTCTTGGTTGACCACAAACTTGACATGAGCCAACAGTGTGACGCGGCAGCTAAAAAAGCCAATGCAATTCTGGGCTGCATCAATAGGAGTATAGCATCTAGATCAAGGGAAGTAATAGTGCCACTGTATTCTGCTCTGGTCAGACCTCACCTGGAGTACTGTGTCCAGTTCTGGGCACCACAGTTCAAGAAGGACACTGACAAACTGGAACATGTCCAGAGGAGGGCAACCAAAATGGTCAAAGGCCTGGAAACGATGCCTTATGAGGAATGGCTAAGGGAGCTGGGCATGTTTAGCCTGGAGAAGAGGTGGTTAAGGGGTGATATGATAGCCATGTTCAAATATATAAAAGGATGTCACATAGAGGAGGGAGAAAGGTTGTTTTCTGCTGCTCCAGAGAAGCGGACACGGAGCAATGGATCCAAACTACAAGAAAGAAGATTCCACCTAAACATTAGGAAGAACTTCCTGACAGTAAGAGCTGTTCGACAGTGGAATTTGCTGCCAAGGAGTGTGGTGGAGTCTCCTTCTTTGGAGGTCTTTAAGCAGAGGCTTGACAACCATATGTCAGGAGTGCTCTGATGGTGTTTCCTGCTTGGCAGGGGGTTGGACTCGATGGCCCTTGTGGTCTTTTCCAACTCTATGATTCCATGATTCTATAACCCTGGTGGAGGCAATGCTGAGCTAAACAGACCCATGGCATGACTTGGAATAAAGCAGTAATTCCTAAGATATAGTGCCAAAAAACCAGGGCAGAGAGGAATGGGGTATTTGTGTGCATGAAGGGATGACTAAAGCACAAAAAGAGCATGGATGACGTACGATCCCTAAAAACTGAATTTAAACTTTATGTTTTCACTGAACCAGAAAGGACATAGTTAACAGATGGGCTATGGGAATCATGCCATGAGAATCCATGAAAATAAGGGAGAAATAGACGGACTAGAAAAGCATAATGAAAACAAGTAGGCCAGGGGGGAGACCTTAAATCTTAATGATATATAATGAAGGCAATTAATGAAAAGAACTGTAAAATAATTGGTACCAGACACTCCCAAGCTTCCATTAGAAACAACCTTTTGCTGTCTTCCTTCCAATGGGAGCTGCTTCAAACTTTATGATAAACACGGAGATAAATCTCTGTGTAGGAAAAATAATGTACTGCTTCTCATATCGGATGAAAAAATCAGCGTAGCTATAGCAAAAACCAAACAAAACCCAATGCACCAAACTTTCATACTTCTTATTATATGCAGACTGTATCTCTCAGTCCAACCAAAATGCCTTCGTCCACAGTTCAAGATACAGAAGCCCTGCCTTGCTTTCTATCTGATCACTCTATTTTGAGATATTGACCGTATTTGGACAACACTATTCTCCACCAGCACAACTGCAAGGAGTTTAGCGGGAGGGGGAATTGCTTCTGTTTTGCTTAATTGGAGCTTAGTTAACAATGCTTTGTTAGAAGCAAGCCACTGTGAACCTTAATCACAGCTTGTAGGTTTAGGCACAACAAGCTGTGGTTAAATAAATGTGGAAGCAAAGGCTGCCAAGCTCACCTTTTGGTCATGACAGAGCTGGAAAGAAGTATGGATGCATGCAAGCCTCAGGCACTAAGCTAGGGTTTGGCCCTCCATATGTAGTTGGTCTCATACTTCCAACTCACTATAAATGTGCCCACCTCTCCTCAATTTCTTCAGCAATGTGTGGCAAAGCCTGCTGGGTTCAGCAATCCGGGATTTTTAACTTAACATTAACGCCTTGAGTTTGGAGCACCCCTCACAAGGTAGAAGTAGGCAGGCCACCTATTTCTTAAAATAATTCATTTTCCTATAAAAAATAAGGCAAAGAGGGGAAAAAAAAACACCTAGGCAAATGCAAGATCAAATGTCAGACAATACTATTATGAATAATAATAAAAGTTAAAAATAAGGCAACTTTGCCCTTTAATATTTAATCCTGATGGCAAATGTATTACAGTGTGATAAAAAATACTGTCTTTGCTTAAACTTGTAGGAGAAAAATGTAACAATACACTCACTGAGAAAGTATATGCAAGGGTTTTTCATTTTTTTTGGTATGTTTGCACAACTCTTGATCTACAAAGGAATCACTTCGGGTCTGCTTATGCTGCAACAAACTATTAAGCTTATCGGAATTATAAAGCTGCTATATTTACATGTATGGCATTATTATCTAATAAGATCTTATTCAAAGCTATGGCCAGTTCTTTAGAAAGGCATGATGTTACTTATAATTCAATAGGCTTGGGCTCTGACAATAATACCAATGGCTATTCAGAAATATGCTATGTATATGTTTTGCATAATCCAGAATATCTTGACATAAGGGGCAAGAGCCAGCAGCCTTAAGGCCTTTAAAAGCAATGTGAAATTTTGAGAGAACACCTACAATTCTGGATTTCACCTCATCATGTTTATTTATATGCTGGATTTCCAAATGATGTTCAAAACCGCTCACAAGAATAGTAAACAAATCACCTGGCTTCACTGCATGGCAAAACCAATACAAAGCCTGTCTTCCACACTCAGAATGTAACACAACCCACCATCAGGAATTATCATATTTTTTCTGTGTATAAGACTATGTTTTCCCCCTAAACAATAATGTCAAAAATTAGGGGGCGTCTTATACACATACATTTCCCCCCATTTTCTTAAATCTGAGTCCCACAAAATAGGGGACGTCTTATACATGGGGGCGTCTTACAGATGGAAAAATATGATAGTTAAAGGATTCTGCATTCTGTATATGAAATTTTTCAGGTCAGGCACTCAATGGCTAGATTGGGCCAAATTATCTTAGCAATAAGGATTCCCCCAGTTATAAACATCATCACAAAAGAATTATTAAAGTAACTAACCATTTCCCTAGCCAACGGTTCTGGCAATTAGGTGCCCCACAGAATTCTTGAGCTAAACAATATGAAGTTGTGACCGCAGAAGCAGCAGCAGACTATACAAGAAAACAGAGAAGTCACAAACAAACCTGAGGGCACTTCACCCTCAAAGTCCAAACCTCAAACCATAGAATCATAGAGTTGGAAGAGACCACAAGGGCCATCGAGTCCAACCCCCTGCCAAGCAGGAAATACCATCAGAGCACTCCTGACATATGGTTGTCAAGCCTCTGCTTAAAGACCTCCAAAGAAGGAGACTCCACCACACTCCTTGGCAGCAAATTCCACTGTCGAACAGCTCTTACTGTCAGACCAGAGCAGCATGTTTTCAGAAAGGAAACTGAAAAGTGGCACAACTCTTTTTTAGTTTGTTAACAACACACAATTTTGCATTTGTGAAGAAAACATTCAAGTCAGTGATCAGTAATTTTTGCAAACATGCTTGTCATCACAGTCAAAAAAGTAATATATAATGGTCATACACAGCCAATGTAACTTGTAGTATCCTCTGGACTCAAACTAAACAGAGTTTTGTTTTTTTAAACACAATGCTTAATTCAGAGAAATGAAATAGTTTGCAGTGGAACTCAAAACATTTCAATGGCTGATGAAACTGTCAAGTAAAGTCTTTTGGAGGCACAGCACAGTTTCTTAAGTGTGCTTTTATATTTAAATAATTTGTTTAACTTCTATTACTGAATGATTTATTTATTTTTTTAGTCTAAAATAAGGCCAAAGCACATTTTCTGACCTATTTTCAAAAAGAATGCCTTTTAAAAAAAAATATGAAAGTCCTTCTAAGTTATTTCTGGATGACATTTATTGTAGCGGCAACTACCCTTTGGAACTCCCTCCCATTTCTTGTTAGACACATACCTTCTTTGCTGGCTTTTCAATGCCTGTTAAAGACATTCTTCTTTCAAGGAT
This sequence comes from Podarcis pityusensis, assembly GCF_964106645.2. NCBI lineage: Eukaryota > Metazoa > Chordata > Lepidosauria > Squamata > Lacertidae > Podarcis > Podarcis pityusensis. Next base: position 54,506,713 of record NC_138035.1, on the reverse strand, counting down.
GCCATTATACAAATATATGGGGTGTCCGCATTTGGAATATTATGTACAGTTCTGGCTGCCTCACCTCAAAACGGATATTATAGCATTGGAGAAGTTTCAGGGGGGAAAGCAACCAAAATGATCAAGGGGTTAGGTTAGAGTGACTCCCCTATGAGGAAAGGTTGCATCATTTGGGACTTTTAGTTTAGAGAAACGGCAAACAGAAGTTTATAAAATTATGCATGGCGTAGAGAAAGTGGGTGGATTAAGTTTTTCTCCCTCTCTCATCATGCCAGACTAGTGGACATCCAATGAAGCTGCATGTTGCAATATTCACAACAGACAAAAGGAAATACTCCCAAAGGAGGCATTCATGGTCACCAATTTGGCTATCTATAAATGAAGATTCAGACAAATTGATTGAAAATATGGCTATAAACAACTATTAACCATGATGGCTAAGCTCCACCTACACTGTCAGAGGCAGTATACCTCTGAACACCAGTTGTTGGGAACTGCAGGTGAGCAGAGTGCGCCGCAATCAGGTCTTCTTGAGTGCATCACACAGATGTCTGGCTGGCCACTATGGGAACAGGATGATGGACCTAATGGGCCATTAGTTTGTTTCAGCAGGCTCTTATGTTCTTAAGATAGTGTCATCCTTTTTCAGTTATCTGGATGACAAGAGAGAGTTCATATGAGTCTTCCAACAAGAGCCCTATCAAACTGCTGAACAAACCCATGCCATCTGATGTATGGCAGGCTGTGGTTTCTAGGGCCATGACTGACACAATCGCTCCGCTGATATGTGTGGTTGTGCTCTGTGAGGCTCACAGGGAATGCTTGATCCCATGTTGAAGACCTTTTTAGATTGGGAAGGCTTCTTCATCTTTCCTAGGGTCCAAACAGTTCTTCCTAGCTACAAAACCTCCTACCAAGCATAAGCCTAAGAAAGTCCCTTAAACTTGGGATCCCTGGGCAAGGGATTTTGACAGTAGGGTAGGACAACCCACCTGTCAACCATCTGACACCATGTGACAGGTGGGTTATCTCAACCAACCATCAAGGGGTACCCCAAAAAGGTTCCCCATCCTGAGTGCAAATTTGGGATTAATTTATGGGTCTTGAACAGTTGAGTCATGAAAAAGATGTTTCCACTTTTCTGCACAAAGTTGTGGCCATATCAAATGCCCCCTTCTGGCCTCACTGCAGCATTTATGGGTGTGACAATGTGTGGGTTCTGAACCAGGGGAAATGAACACCTTCATGAAAAACCATGCACAAACATTGCGCTTCAAATTTACCATGAAATTCACAAATCTAAGCCACTGCTCACTGACTAAGGCTGCAATCGGAATCCCCTCTAATGCCAAGCTGTGGGGAACTTGGAACAAGTGGAGGCATCTGACTGCCACCTGAGGGACATAAGTGTCATTCCATCAATGTAGAAGTCTGCCTTCCACATGATGAATGTGAGGGCAGGCTGTGTCTTCCTGTTATCTCCACTGACAGAAAACTCTGAAATAACTGAGCTGATCTAGGATCCTCTAGATCTTGAGCTGCTTTCACAGCTGGTGCCGGCTGGCATTGGGCCCAATACAGGCTTGATTGTGGCACCAGCTTGGAGCTGGCACAGGAATTGGTCACAACCCATGTTTTATGCCATCATCACCATAAGTAGCCAGGCTACAGCTCTGCTGCTCTGCAGAGCCCAGTAGCAACAGCAGCAAGGTAGGATTGGTCTGCCTATCTAGGATGTTCCCAACAATACTACCTGACCAGTAGCAGCCCTAATCCAAGGTTGATGAAGTTGCCCTCACTGCTATAATTAATTTATCTATTGCTGCTGTCACCAGGAGGCCAGCTTCATATAACTATATACCAATGGCTTACTGGAGTCAGCCTTGAAGAACTGACTTTCATGGAAGGGGACAGGCAAAAAACAGGAAATAAGAAAGCAGTGTAATATGGAAACTGCCTAACTGAAAAGCTGCAACTGGTGAGTCACAAGTGGGGCCCTTGACGGAAAGCAATTAATAGAAAACAACCCAATTAAAGCAGTTCTCTATAAAAAGAAGCATAAATGTTTTTATTAGGGGAAAAACTTTTACCTGAGTTGTAAAGCAAATAAGAGTAAACTTGGGAGAACTATGCACCATTTTAGATTTTGCTGATAATTTCTAGTTAACAACAGGCGAGGAGATTGGATAGAAAAGCATGTGTGACCCAGCACATTTGTTTAACTTACGGAAAATTGGCTTAAACCTGAACTGTCTAATTGCATTGGCAGTAGTCCAGCAATTAAAGAGCTTAAGATGTTCATCTGGAGACCTGCTTCAGTTTCTAATGTATTCAGCTTTTAACATACTCTGTGTGGCCTTCGTGGTTTATGAAAACTGCATGCTTGGGCTTAGCCACATGCAGGAATAGACAAAGAATCAGTGTAGTGTAGTATTTAGAGTAATGGACCTCCAAGTCCTGCGTACCAATTCCCACACAGCCACAAAGTTCCCTGGGTGATCTTGTGCCAGTCGCTATCTCTTACTTAGCCTAACCTACCTCATAGGGTTGTTATGAGGATAAAATAAGGAGGAGAATCATGTATAAATGTAATGATAAATAAAATAATAATTAATTTCTACAGATGTGAGTTACAGCATTAGGTTCAGATATCATGCAAAGTGTGGCTATACACATACCATGCAAATGACAGCAAACTGAGATCATTTAAAAGAAACGAAAAAATAATTTTTAAAGTTATGTTAAAAGAAAGATTTAAAATGGCAAGGGTGGTTTTGACTCCAAGAATTCTATTGGTGAAAATTTGAAAGGGGAAAAAAGAGTCAAGGCCATGCAGCCAGTTCTGTGTGACACAGGAAACCTTTGGAACTTGACAAAAAGTTTCCTCCTCGCAATGCACCAGTGCAATCTAAGGAACTTTTAACAATGGTTTGTGATAGTGCATTTGGAATCAGGTGCTCAAAAAAGTAGTCAGGCAACACACTGATTACACACATAGCCTGGGGGTGCCCAAAGTAAATCCTGGGATCACATCCTTAAAAGTATTTCAATTCCCACCTTGCCATGTTCCTGAATGAGCAATATGCTTATGGTTGCTGTGCAGTGTACCTGTTCTTTGGCATAGTTTTGATGGTGTACATTTGAAATTATTTACAAATTTAAAATGGATTTTGTAATGCAGTGCTTATTCACATGATAAAAAATATGTATCACAGATCAGTTCCGGTATTAGTTCTCGATATCAGTGTTTAGCTTTGCTAAGGACAGAGGTTGCTAGAATACATATAAAATCTACTTCAGATTAAAGAGCAAATGAATAATCGCTATAAAGAATGAAGTCAAGTTTTCTTACATGACTGATTAAATCACTGAAGTAAAGAACTACTGCCGGACGCCAAAATACCATATAGTTGTAAGTATCCTCCTCTAATGAATGTTTCATTCCTTTGTAATGTCCAGCAACTAATTGACAAGACTTTGCTCCCCCATTGAACTTGGTTTTTTATATTTTAAGTAGGTCTTCCTTAAAACACCAAAGATAATTCACCCATTGCTGTTCATAAAAAAGTGGTAGTTATTTAAAATCAGAGTGCTTAGTACCTTTACTTCTGTAATGTTTCCACAGATACCCATTATAATGCTAATGAAAAATTCTTTATAATTTTAACAATAACCCCAAATGCATTCTGAACAACTCACATATTTTGGCTTCACAATGAACAATGGCTTTCATTATTCCCTCCCCTCAAACCTTATTAATGGCACTTTCTGTTATCCAATACATGTTTCCGGAATGCACACAAGAGTACTATCTATGGATGGGTGCAGGTTAATAGCAACAGTTCTATTGCTTTACCAAGTGCAATTTGCAACATGATTTCTTAAGCAAAAATAATATCTCAAGATAAAGACTCCGTAAGCCATTTTCACATTAAATCACATTTTTATTTCTGCAAGTACGAGTAGAACAATGTTTTATTGTTATGGATCTAAAGGAAACGTTTTAAAATCCTCTTCCCTTTTGAATGAGTGCTACTCTATCACTGGGTAATTGCTTTAAATATCTATCAAGAACGGTGGAGGTTATCTTTGGCTAGCTATTCAAACCACAGTCTATAAAACCAGGATATTATGGTCAATTGGTTTACTGTTTGATTAGAGTTAAACATGCAATGTCAGAACAATAATTAAAAAGCTTTACTGCTGAAATTCCATTGGGCTAGTAAGAGGGATCAAGGAACTAGTCCAAGAACCTAGTGTTTCTGGTTGTTTAATTTTCCTCATGTATTCAATGTGATGTGCATTGTCTTCAAGCTGGTGTTATCCATTTTGTTTCAATTTTGATCAAACAGGTACCTGATCAATACTGCATTCCAGAACTGTAAACATACATGCTTTGGGCAACACACTGACAATTACGTACAATTTATTCCAAGGTCCTCTGTTTGCATCCCCAACCCTATTGAAGGTTTCTGACATGCAGCAGCTAATTTACAGAAAAAGCCAAACAAACATTATTTCCCTGTAAATTAGTCTGTATTTCCTGCCCTATAGGAACATATACTGTACCCTACAATCACCATTTTTTTATTTTAAAAAAGACATTCTTGGTACATTCGGAATATATAAAAGATCTGGCTATTGAAAGTACTCACCCCCCACTTGTTTTCTTTATATATTTCTAACTGATGCTTATATAGTTACATAGTTGAGCCCAACTTGCCTCAAACCTTACAGGCAGTAGTGGATCAATAATTTGATGAAATAATCAGCTGAATCCAGCTATGCAGAAGGTTAAGTTTACCCATAATTTGATTATATCTTCTACACATGGAAAAATATGGCTCTCGCACACCAAAACTATACTGTAACATAATGGAGTACATTACAAATAGGACTCCTGTAACATTGCCAATGTAGATAATTTCAGGACTGTCTGGTTTGCAAAGTCTTGTCCGGCATGTAATAGACATGCATTCCAAATACTCTTTCCCCTCCTCTCTTTTTAAGCGACTAAACTACTGCAATTTACCCATATTGTTTAAGTTATCCTCTTTTAAATATTTTGTCCCTGTTACTTTCACCCTTTTTTCTTATACTCTTAATTGGCAAGCTGTGCTGGATGCAGCCACTTTTGTATCAAGATACATCAAGATACATTTTGAAGCGCTCTAATAGAATGTGGCAAGCAATTAGTACAGCCTAAGCATGTGCTTTTATTTAGCAACTACTGAATATTTAATAAATGCTCTTTTGGAACAGTTTTCACAGACTAACAATAATGCAGTAATCACTACATCAATAAACCAATGCTATGAGAGAACATAGCTATGTGAGAGCTTAACTACTTGTTCCATATTGAGAGTTATCACTAAAGTATACACTGTATACAATTTACACAATAAAATAATTCTACCATCGCATTTCATGCATGCCATGGGTGTGCTGGAATCCCTAAATGTTTGTGTTGAGGTGCATGTTTGCAACGACATTATGGAAAACTGCAATCAGGCTGTGATATTGTGGTGGTAAGAGTGCTGGCTGTGCATCTTTCCAAAATCAGAGATGTGATTATCAGCATTATCTACTGAAATAAAGCAAGTTTTCAGTATAGCACGCTGTAACTATACTGTTACAGTATACGAGTAACTCTAGTAACTCAATGACCTTCAATACTCTAAAACTAACACTTTCTTTGAAGGCACAGAAATTGCAGCGTTGCACACACTTGCATTCAAGACAAATGCATCCTCAATTACATATAAATGGACACGGAATGGAGTTCTTAGCTATCACAGCAGTATTGCTGGTATCCATATGTTTCGCACAGAAGTTTAACAATCTGGTCATAAATAAGGAGTATTCATCATGGATACATGGATGACTATGCTACAATGTGGCTTGAGGATTCATATTCTCTGGAACAGGTGTGAGGAATCTATGGTCCTCTAGATGTTTCTGAGTACAACTCCCATCAGCCACGGCAAGAATGGTCAATTGTCAGGGATGATGGGAGTTGTAGTTCAGCACTAACTGGAAAGACAGATTCCCCACACCTGCTCTAGAGGGACTTTTACATTTCAGAAATAATAAATTTACCCAATAGCATCTATGAAACTGTGAAGGAGCTATAACCTTATAGAAACACCTCCCAAAACACTCTCTTGTGCCTCCTATGATGAGAGTTGAGGCTGGACTTCAGTGATTCTATAGGAGGGGGATGGATGGAAAAGTAAGCAACCAAATTGACAAGACAAACCAAGAATTTAATAATAACAAACATCTCTAAAAGTGTTACAGAAAATTAGAGGTGTCTGAATTTGACTGTGGTTTCCGGTCCCATACCACTTTTGAACATAATATCCATATATATTTTTCCCAGATACACACCAAACTGGAGACAGATGAGACTGTCTCCCCACCCCCTCAAAGTAGTATAAGAAGAAAATATTGTTCATAATGTGCATGCGTTTTCACGTCCCATCATAATCTCTGGGCAAGCATAGGGGTTGGGGGGGGGGAGCAGGGAAGGGGAGTTTCACATCTTTGTGAGTTTTAAACACTTAACTTAGGGCAAGCCACAGAGTTGACATTTATTTTGACCACCACATTGAGATTCTTGGAGAAAAAGGTGGGCTATACAGGCAATACATTAGATTAAATTAAATTAAATTAAATTGCCAGTGCTGATTAGAGATGCACAGTCACCTTAGTGTCAAAATAAACAATCTGTACAAAACAAAACAAGGTGGATACAACAAACATTAAAATTGCAGCAAACCCCCCCCCCCCCCAGAACCACCTGACATGTGCAAACTATTTCAGATTTTAAAATTAGTCAGTAAAAATCGGTATTAGGGAATGGGTGGGGGCAGAAAGAATAATACAATTTAAAGATTTTCTAGGCCTCAAGTATATTAAGTAGCTGCCTGAAAATTAGCAAGATGAACCTCCTAATTGTAGGGAGGAAAGTAGCATAATCTCGGTGCAATACAAAGAAGGTCTTTACTATGCCTTAGGATAGAAATGGGGAACACAAAGAACAGCCTCTGAAGGTGACCAACCTGAACTTACCAACAGACTCATAAAGGAGAAAGGTGGGCCCTAAGATACCCTGGTTGCAGACCCTTCAAGGTTTAACTAATAGAAACGGCATTTTGAATTGGTCCTGGAAACTAGATAGCAGCTGATATATGCTGGTATATGCTCTGAGAATCTAGTCCTGTAAGCAGACAACAGCAATCTGTACTCATGGCAGTTTCCTAGCCTGTCACATGAAGGGATAATCCAGTCTGGATGGCCCTAAGGTATGAGAAACTATGACTAGATATATTTTGTCCAGGTAATGGTTCAGCTTGCAGATCCACAACCAACAACATCACAAAGATATTAACACAGCATGGGTGACAAGAGACTCTAGCAGCTTCACATATATTAAAAGGCAAGGGATGAAGCAGCAGTAGCCTGACTCCACTTTCTGAGACCAGCCCTCCAGAAACAACCAGAAACACTGTCAACTATGGGACCAACAACCAATGGCTCGTGTCCTCAGGAGAACCCCTGACCAGTCCATACCTGCCTCTGATGGTGGACCTGTGAGGTTGTGTAGACCCGTCCACCAGATATGGAGATGCCGTTGCTCTCAGCACCCACTGCTGATGTCATCTTTGGATGCTTGAAAGCCACAAGCCACTCCAAAGGCTGTTGGGATACCAGGAGGAAAGGAGGGGACGCAACAACTTGGGCTGCTTCAAAGCACTGGAGAACAGCTGCTGCCAGGTCAGCAGGGCATGGAGAGAAACAGATGAAGAATAGAGAGAAACGAGGAAAGAGGAAATGGAACAGGGGGAGTGGCCATGACTTCCTTTCTGTGAGGGTGAAAAACACACAGTACAAGAGTGTATCTGAGCGCGCACACCCACACCCACACACCCCTTCTCCCACTGTAAACAATCCACCAGAAGTCAGGACAAGCAAAGCCAGTTCTGTCCTCAAACTACTAAATTGGCAATCAGACTGGAATAGCTCCAGTATCTAATGGAATGTATCTAGAAGTGAGGTTGTAGTTACACTCTGGTAATAGCCCCTAGTGTTGCCAAATCTGCTTGTGCACCAGTACACACGTGATTTCCTTACATGTGTAATCACAGAAATGATAATTTGGGGGAATTAACAATACTACTCTTGTGATCTTAACTGAAGACAATTGTTTGCTTATAGGCCTTATTGCAATTGGCTGGATTAACATTTTCTAAAACACCACTGGTACCTTGACTAATTTGGGGGTATTTAGCAATAATCACACAGTTGTTATAATTAGAATTTTTGTTCAAAAAAAGGCTTAAGGAGTGAAAGAAAAACACTGTAGCTTGAAGTGCTGATTTAGAAATACAAGGGGAATAAAATGATTAATAGTTACACATTACACAGGCTACCCACCCTACTACACTGCATAGAGAATATCCATAGTTACTACTGTGAAGATAGGGGGAAGAGGCTGGAGGCAGAGTCTTGAAGACCTGGCTTAGCTATGGAAAGAGAGAGAGAAACAAAAAGAGGAAATGTTCACATGTAAGTAGCTGGAATTCAGCTCTTGCGAGAGCTAGGAAAAGGTAGGATTCATGAAGTAAGAGGAACAGGGAGAAGTGAGAAAGTTGAAATGCAAGAATTACCTGTTCTGTTATAGGATGAACAAAGAGAAACAAAAAGCTGGATTTCCCCTATAACATGTCAGCACATTATTACTGCTGGGCTACAGAGCAGACATGGATTAAGTGTTTCATACAACCTTTCCGTCTGTCAATATAGTGGTCCCTAAGTGGTGGTTGACAAACTGACCTTGAACTCAGATCCTATATATATTCCTCTGGGTTCCTTCAACTCCAACCCTACTCCAATGTGTTGCAAAAGCAGAGTAACACCCTTGTCAGGATGACAGTGGCTTGTGCTTTCCTAAGAGGTGTCTCAATGAAAATAAGAAAGGAAAGTGAATGAGAGGCAAGGAGGGGACACTAACTAAAGCTAATGGAAAAGAAATTGGGTCCGCACAGGAATCGCACAGGAAGCAGTATGGAGCAGCCTTCGGGAAAAGCTGAACGACTTATAGTGTAAGGGACATCCTAGTTACAGGAATGGGATTATCAGTAAACCCTGGCTTGAATATAAAAGGATTTCACTGAGGCACAGATGACGAGTTACAGTGGGTTGTCATTCACTTCACTGAAGCTTCCCACCACAAAGGTGAGGCAATAAAACCGAAGTGTTGTAACCAATCAGATCTCGCTTCTACTAAGGTGATCCTGCCTTGCTGAATAGGACAGAGTTACACTTTCTCAAGAAATTATAAAAGAAGGTATGTGTTTTAATCAAGGCAGGATATGCTTTCTAGAAGGAATGCTGATGAATTTTCAGGATAACTTTAAAAATAAATAAATCGCAAACTGATGTGGAAATGTGGAAAACCAAACTTAACACTGGAATTGGAATTGAAAATTGGAAATTGAGAGAAACTGAGATTCTGTCCACCCCCACTAATGATGAAGTTGGATTCAGCAGAACCCCCAAAGTACGCATAATAAAATAAACAACAACAACAACTGATTATTTATACCCTGCCCATCTGGCTGGGTTTCCCCAGCCACTCTGTGTGGCTCCTAACAGAATATTAAAAACACAATAAAACATCAAACATTAAAAACTTCCCTAAACAGGGCTGCCTTCAGATGTCTTCTAAACATCAGATAGTTGTTTATTTCCTTGTCATCTCATGGGAGGAGGTTCCACATGGCAGGTGCCACTACCGAGAAGGCCCTCTGCCTGGTTTCTTCAAAAGGAAGGTAAGCCCACCCAGAACTGGCTGCCTACCATCTCCCCCATTTTAAATATTTCACAGGAAGATACCGAAAGCAATTGTACCCGCACTAGTAGCTAAACTGGAGTTGGATACCAAGGTTAGCTCATGAGCATCCCAGCTGTGCCTCTACCACAGAACTGGGTATACTAATGCTTGATTGGGTACACAGGATGAGAAAAAGAACAGCAGATCTGTCCACAAAGTGCTGAAAATGGCACTGAAAGAAGGATAAAATTAACAAGGCTCTGCCCACAGGCTTACATTCTAATAATAAAAGCATAAAAAGATAGGGAAAAGAGAATAGTATGAGAAAATCAAAACTTAACAGGAGTGTTATTCAGCATAAGCTAAGGAACAAATAAGAGATATAAGCTCAGGACTACAGTTATATCTCGGAAGTTGAACGGAATCCGTTCCGGAAATCCGTTCAACTTCCAAAACGTTCGAAAACCAAAGCACAGCTTCTGATTGGCTGCAGGAAGCCACTAGATTTCCAGAAGTAGCTTTTACATCATGTGAAAACCCAAATATAATGCGGAAGTAAACAGGTAAATGTAAGAATAAATGAATAAACTGCCATGTGGATACAGCCTTATTCATCTAGTTGGCTACTGCACTACTGTGCAGACAAGTGTATGTAGCTTTATCAAAATCACATTTACCGATTTCAAAGGACTAGTACTGCTGCTGGCCTGACACATTTGGTTCAAAGATTTACGGTATTTGGGGGTTATTGGATCAATATCCAGGTGCAGAGAAGTTGAAGAGCATTTGGGTGAGGGCTGTCAAAGTTCCTCTCCCCTTTCTAAACAATGAAACCAGTCATTCAAACAGAGGCTTGGCTGCCCTCTATAGTCTTTCAGCTTACCTTTGAAATTTGGGGGCAAATGCTGTATGGAAATGACACCACATCATGACACAGCATCATTCCCATGGGGATTTCTGACCAAAATTTCAGAGGGAATGCTGATGGGCCAATGAGTATAGTCAAGCTGCCATATGAAAATACGGCAAAGCTTGCCACCTTTTTCTTTTTCTTGTTTTTTGTTTAAAACACACTTTGGCAACCTTGACATTAAAAGTAAGCCACCATATTATTATTTTTTCACCCACCCCTTCAAAAGTTGCTGATACCGTCACTCCACGTTTATGGATGAATGGTTCTACAAATGGAGACATATTTGGATGAACAGCATGAACTGCCACCTATTTTACAAGACAAAACAGGATAATGTGTTAAGTCCTTACGATGCAGCTTAGCTACTTACAGAGCTGCTCTAGCTCCCAATCCAATTATGGTATCAATGCAGATGATGATCTTGACTTTTAAAGCTCTATGTGGCTCAGGACCAAGATACCTTAAGGACCACCCTCTCTCACACAACCCTAGGTAATTGGTTCCACTGTCAAACTATTGTCATTTTTTTTTTTTTGCGGGGGTGGGAGGCGGGACTCATGTTAGCCAAAATACACCCTATTGTAACTTAAGTTCATTACATCTAGCCAAGACCTTTGGACATTTATTCCGTTTTTTATGCATTTAATGTAATATTTTGTTTTGAACTTTGTTAGCCAACCCGTGAGGTTTTCTCTGAGGAGATAAAACAGAAATATATTAAATAAACATCTCTCTCATGCACAACTTACGCCGGGTTCTGACAGACAAAAAACTATTTTTTGTTTTCAATTATTGGGTTAACATTTCCATTTTTAATTCCATCCTTTAGTGGTTAACACACCTCTATTCTTAGGGCTGGAACATATCAATGTCTTATACCCAACAACAGAGTGCAAACACAATTTAAAACCTGTGCCTATTATGAGGTAAATTCCACAATCATTTATGAATATGCATTTATGTACATAGTGTATTTGCTCCATAATGCATGGTTTTGCTTTTACAATTACCTAAACAAATGTTTAGCTGAGCTACTCAGTCTACTGGGTATATGATTTGTACTGAAGAACAGGAAAGAAAACAGGCCACTTACGTATTTATTGTAATACATTTTTTGTGTTTCAAGTAAATAATGCACTTTTAAAACTAGGGATATATTTATGTGAAAGACTATAATACCTGCTAAGTTCTGTCTCCTGGGTAAATATTAGAAAAGACTAACAAACCAAAACAAAAATCCACCCAGCGATAAAGCCTAAATACAAAGAAAACACATTTAGTAATATTAAGGGGAATGTTTCAAAAGAGTGCACTGGGATTTGGCTGCGGCACACAAGTACTTAACAGAGCAATGGGTATGCTGAAATTGCTCTGTTATTTCTAGGGTTACTCATTTAATGACCAGTTGCCACATCCTTCGCCAAATAACACAATTTTTAAAACTGAGATAATCTAGTAATTATTCAACATTTGTACAGTGCTTTTGAAACTGCGAATTGTTCTGCAACCCATACCTCATTTGCTCGCCTTGCATTTTCCATTGTGTATACGTGGAAGTGAAGCTGAGAGAATAATTTTTCCCAAAGACAGCAAGCAGTGACAGAACTGGGATTTGAAACTTGAGTCTAATAGGCCAAAGTCTAACACTCTAGCCACCGCGCCATGAAGGCCTGATGCTGTCAGTCAGCAGAGGGTTAACGGCGAATCCATTATTTTTGCTTGTTAGGAAACAAAATCCCTATGGATACATTTTTCAGGTATCTACACAAGATTGTTCTAACATACCTGGCACGATGTTAAGTCACCAATCCCAGAAAGTGTTTTGCCATATGCTTTATCGTTAATCAAATGAGGTAACCTTAGGGAACACCACACATGCATCCCCAAACACCACTTAAAGAGTTTCACCATATAGGGTTAGTCCACATTCTGTATCACACTTTTTATACATTGTACACACCTCCAAGGCTCTGGTGAGGTTCTTCCCTGACCCTTTTTCTTATTGCCACCATCCTTTCAATCAGCCCCTTCTTTCCTGCACCTGCCTTCTCTTAATTTGCAGCTCCTTCCACCACTCCTTCCTTCCTCCCTCAGCACTCTTCTCCCTCCTTTTAATCCCTCTGCCTCTTGGGTTTCCTATATCACTTAAACTCCTGCCTTATCCATCCAGCTAATCCTTTCGACCCTATGCTGTTTGGTCTTCCCAAGCTTCTGACAGACTCCATGAACTGCCCACCAGGAGACTCAAGCATCAGAGTGATGGCAGGCTATAAAATACTTACTTAGAATACTTACTTCAATAATGGCATTTGTTGTGAGCGTCACAAGGAAAAGTTGGCTGCTCCTTCTTGTAGCATTTTCTTTCATTACCTATGGGTAATCTTGTGTTTCCCTTTATGTGGACTACACATCGCAATCTACCTTATCTCTTGTGAGTTCAGAAATTTAGGCTCTGGACTTTCTCCCTTGTTTCCTTTCCACAAAACGAAAGAATGGAAAGGAGAGGCTGGCTGAAGAAAAGTTGAGGTCTGAGAAAGGAAACTCAGAACTGAGCTAATCAAGGCCTCAACAGCAGTAGTGAGTGACCAAAATAATAAGCACACCCAAAGTAAATGAAAAAAACCAGGGTTGTTTTGACTCCTAGCTGTTTCAGGAAGGCATTTTGAAGTATACATGCAGCACTTTGGTCCTTTTGCTGAGGAGAAGGAAGATTTCTAGTCAGAACTTCATTCTCCCTTCTTTCCACCCCAAGTGCCTCCCTCTTGTCGCCTTCCCCCTGTTGGCCTAGTATGAAGGTTCTCCCACAAACCAACATAGCTTTTACTTGACAACATGCACTGATTGTTATGGCTAAACCGTTACTCTTAGTGGTCAGAGTTCACAAACAGTTTGTGCAACATTACAGACAAACTGGTCAGTGGCTCAGTGGAGCTCAAAGACAAACAAGGCATTAATTTAATGACTCACAGCTCTGCCTAAATACTAATAGAACTGTATTTTGAGACAGGTGTTTTTCTTCTTCACCAAACCTATTAACCAGTTCAAAGACGAGTAGCCTGAGGAGGAGAAAGTTTGTGGAAGGGAATCTCCCTGTCTCCTTCCAACATCTTGGAAACGCTCTCTTAGGGGATCCTCCAGTACAGTGTAGGATGGGGGGGGGGCAGAGGGAAAATGGCCACCCTCTCATGAGTGGAGCTGTGCTGGCACAATGTGGCTCTAGATTAATTTAGGTAATCCTCTCTTCCACAGGAGCCTGCAGTGCCTCACCTCACACTGTCCTGGAGGCTTTTCTCACATTCCTATGCTCCTTGTGGGAGCTTAGGATCCAAGCCGTATTATCTCACATTCCAAGCTTTAGATTTTTTTAAAATTATTATTCAGATCCTTGTGTTATCAATGGTCCAGCAGTAGTGACATTTTGTTGTTACTACAGAGATAGTCACTTGTACCCTAGTGACTAAAATAACGTCCCAAGTAGAGATTTTGGGGAAAGGCTGTCTATGCATAAATGAACTCTCTTACTCTATTTTGAAACATGGTAAGGTAAGACAGTGTTGTTTACAGAATGAGACTGCAAAATTCTTACTAGTCAATTTTTAAAAATTACTCATTTATAAAACTGTAAAGCAATAACAAACAACATATGTTTTGCAGTGCATTTGCCCCAAACTCTCATGACTGGATGGATATATAGTGTTTGGTAATGGAAATATTCCTATGCACCCTTGCTCATCAAAACATGAAAGTAGCAATGAGGAAACATTTCTTTTTTAAAAATATGCAAAGGTTGGCTACAGTTTGTGCTATAAATTAAATTAGTATCATGCATCAGTATTGTATTTTTAACTTAGCATTATTTAATACAGTAAGAGTGCTTCCAGACAGGTGTTTCGTTGTTCCTTGCAGTATTGTTGTTGGTTTTGCAGTATCCAAACAACATTGTCAATATTGGCATCAAAATGCTACCTTACATCTTCCCCACCTTAATTTAATTGAGATTTAATCCTTTCCATGGAAAAACTGATTAGTTAAAAAGAAACCTGTTGCCAATGACCTGTATTGTGATATATGAATAACCTGTTTGCAATATTAACCCCCTGCCTGAATGAACATGTTGATAGTCTAATTAGAGAACGGAAATATTAAAATATAGTTTTAAAACTGAAATGTACATGAGATAGTGTTTTAGAGGCTTTTGTGTTTCAAGTACTTTGGGTACTCTTGTTACAAAAAAAAATGTTTACTGAAGCTGTTGGATCCTCTGGGTGGCTGCTCTCTGCAGTGGCAACAGCAACATTCTCTTTTCTAGCTTGCTATAAGCCTATTATCTGAATAATAAAATATTTTACATATAAACAAATTAACAGCACAATCCTATGCATGCTTACTGAAAAAGAAGCCACACTGTGTCCAGCTATTTAACATTCGTGAACTTGACTCTCATACAACGGCTACTTTTCTACTCAACCTCTTCATGTAAGATAGTCCTTAAAAAACAAACACAAAAAGTGAAGGGACACAGAGGTCTACAAATCATTTAAATGGGTTTTATTTGTTGCAAATAATAATGCTGGACACCCTTCAAGAGTAAACATCCCGTACCCAGTAGGCTCAGAGCTGATTTGGACTGAGGAGGAATCCATTTGTCACATTTCCCTTTTCCCTACTGAGTGCTAAGCCCCATTCCCCCCCCATAAATATCTACATCAGTACAGTGGTACCCCGCAAGACGAATGCCTCGCAAGACGGAAAACCCGCAAGACGAAAGGGTTTTCTGTTTTGGAGGCGCTTCGCAAGACGAATTTCCCTATGGGCTTGCTTCGCAAGACGAAAGCCCATAGGGAAATCTCCGGGGACCTGTTTTAAATTGCTGGCGGTCGGGAGCAAAGACTTTCGCCCACAGCCGGCCTTCAGAAGAGGTCCTGGACCTCTTCTGAAGGCCGGTGGGGGGCAAAAGTCTTTGCTCCCCCCCGCCTGCCTTCCCGGGACAGCGGAGACTTCTCCACTGCCCCGGGCGATCTTAAAATGCTGGCGGGCGGGAGCGAAGCGTTCGCTGCCGACCCCCAGCATTTTAAAATCTCCCCGGGACAGCAGAGAAGTCTCCGCTGCCCCGGGCGATCTTAAAATGCTGGCGGGCGGGAGCGAAGCGTTCGCTGCCGACCCCCAGCATTTTAAAATCTCCCCGGGACAGCGGAGGCTTCGCTCCCGCCCGCCAGCATTTTAAAATCGCCCTGGGACAGCAGGGGCTTTTAAAATGCTGGCGGTCGGCAGCAAAGCCCTCCTGTCCCCGGAGCTTGCGGGGCGGGAGGTGGGAAGAAGGGCTTTTCTTCCCACCGCCAGCCTTCAGAACAGCCTTCTGAAGGCTGGCAGTGGGAAGAAAAGCCCTTGTCCCCCCCCCCCCCAGCCTTCAGAAGAGGTCGGGGGACAGACTGTCCCCGGACCTGGTCTGAAGGCGGTTTCCCTAGGAACGCATTAATTGATTTTCAATGCATTCCTATGGGAAACCGTGCTTCGCAAGACGAAAAACTCGCAAGAAGAAAAAACTTGCGGAACGAATTAATTTCGTCTTGCGAGGCACCACTGTAGTTTCCAACCCTTTTTTGACCATGCCCCACCTAAGAATCTCTAAAATCCTGATCCCCACCCCCTGACATATAATTCTTATTATCAAAAAGTGAACTCCTGTTCACGTGGAGGAAGCCTAAAAGGTCATTAACTTGGTCTAAACTCATTCTTGAATTGCCCCCCTTAAAAATCACACACACCCCCCGTGGGACGTGTGCCCCACGTTGGGAACCACGGATCTAGATAATCTATATATATATAAAACCTATGAAATTTTAATTGCCCTTTTTTATACCTTCTTCATCTCTGAGGTGAACACAGCTAATGAGGTATGCAAAATATAAGAACTAGGTTGAAAGAATAAGCTGTGAACCAGAGATTTCCCGTTCAACCAGGGGTTATTAGGCAGTCTCTCACATCTTAGTTTAAGCCCCATTATGTAACATGGGGATGGTACAAGTGGCCCACAGGAGAAGTTGTAAATATTAGATAATCCATGCAAAGTACTTTGAGCACATAGAAATAAACACTGAATATTATTATTATTGTATGGGTAGCCACATTATTTTCTTCACTTGTTCCTCTTTATTAAATTTTCAAAATTTCAGAGAGTATCCTGATGCTCTTCATACTCTGCTTTGAAAACTCATCATCAAGAACATGCTTTTGTAATTTAGAAACTGACTTCCTCACTTTTATCCAGACCATTTATGCAAACATTTTGAAGGATGTATCCCAATACAGTTACAGTTCCTTGAGAATGGCGCAAATGAGCATAACCCACTCTGAAGATTACCTGTTTATGTCTATCCTAGCCTAACCAATTCCCAAGCCAGAAAATGACTTTACTCAAGGCTACTAGAGACTACTTTTAAAATTATATCCATAGCATTAGCCATAATCCACACATTCCCAAATAGGAAACAATGTACCACTTTCTTCTATTGAAGAAACAATTAGCAGTATCCAGCTAACGAATCCCAGGTGCATACTCTCTCAAAAAATATTCCTTCCCAACTTCTGAAATAGTGTATCCTGACAACCACAGCCTGAGTGTCTAGCATGCAGGGTTCATTTCTGCTGTATGTGCTGAAGAACATTGAGCAAATCCCCCGAGAGCAACAAGACCTGTTGACATTCCCAGGGGAACTGCATGGGGGGGGGAGCATTCTGCCCCCAGTGTTTACATGAGCCAGCATGCAACCCTCACACCACCTCATAAGCACTTATAAATGTGTGTTTCTGGGTGAACTTCAAGGATTTTCCATTAAACGTCTGCTTGGAAATGGAAGGGGGTGGACATAGGGTGCATACAGATATGGGGGTTATTAAAAGTTATTTTTGCTGGATATGATACTAGCACGTCTGTCTCAGTTTCTAATGTTCCTTTTATACTGCATTACCTCTTGTGTTTGAACTGTGGCTTTTTTCTTTCTGATCTATACAGTGGTACCTTGGGTTAGAAATGCGTCAGGTTACAGATGCTTCAGGTTACAGACTCCGCTAAACCAGAAATAGTACCTCGGATTAAGAACTTTGCTTCAGGATGAGAACAGAAATCGTGCTTCGGCCCCATTAGCTAAAGTGGTGCTTCAGGTTAAGAACAGTTTCTGTTAAGAATGGACCTCCAGAACAAATTAAGTTCTTAACCCGATGTACCACTGTATATTGCCATATCACACTCCCATTTCATTCACACCAGTGGGTGCTGTGGAACACAACTGTGGATGTCACCACCTTTTATGTGCATGTGTTTCCACATGATTTATCAATGAAAATGGCAGCATAGAACTATATGCCAGAATAGTACCGCAAATTTTGTCATGTTATATGGAGGTGGTGGCATGGAGGACAGGGAAAATACAGCACAAAATTCCCATGATTTTCCAGGTTAATGAGTTTGCAAATTGATTTTTTTCTGGAAGCAATTAATAAGTGCTACGCTTCCCCTGGACTCAGCTAAATTTCCAGAAGAGACTTTTACGTCATGTGAAAGATCACACAGAATGTGAAAATTATCAGGTAAGGAAATGCGAACAAGGGAAAATATGCTGCCTGGCTACAACCTTAGTCCTATCCCACAAGACTGGAGTGGACCAGACCTTAATGGGTCTTCTCATCCCCTCCAGCTTCTAGGACATGTCAATGGTGTACTCCAAAGACTGATGCTGCCTTCAACCTCAGGCCATTCCTGCTTCTCATCAACACTATGCTTTCCTTATGCCTTTAGCCTTTTTCTTTGATATTTTTCTCATAATGTAGCATCTTCATAAACTAACTGCTGTCTCAGCCTCCTCTTCTGTTTTGCTTACTTTTCTCTTTCCATATTTGCTGCAACAGTCAATGATTCGTTGGCAAAGTGCTTGATAAACCTTTTTACTGCCTTTATAACCATCCAAACACATAATCTTTTCCAATCCCAATGGGGTAGGGGGAAGAAATCCAAAAAACAGAAGTTGAAAAGCAAGCTGAATCAGGGGTGCAATTGTGGTGAAGGATTTTGCAGCTTCAGCTAAGGTTTTCCTCAATGGTCACAAACACTGCGATTCTAGGGGGGAAATATTGCAGCTTTGGTACAACAACATACCGGACAAATCTGAAAACTTTTCTATGGCTCCCTAAAGTCATGGCCTACCAAGACATTTTAGCTCCTGAGGCGAACCACAAAATGACTCCCCTCTACCCTCCAGGGAAGAAGCGGTGAGTAAAGATCTACATCAGGAACAAGGGGGGAATAAAGATCTGGATCAGGTTCTGCTTCCCCTGTGGATTCTTCCACCTGGCACGGTTACCTCAAGTTGCCTCATGGGTGGGCCCAACTCATATCTATGATAGCAGCATGACATCTCCACTCCAGTCAGAACAGTCTGGAATTTTGTTCAACATTGTTGATTTTTAACACATTATCATACTAGCCTTTCATACAATTTCTGCACTTCTCTGACATTTTAACCAGACTAAGTGTTACTTTCTCAACGGTGCCTTAATTCAAATTTCTTCTTTGATAGTCTTCTTAAATAACAGTGAACCAAACGCTATAATTAATCAGATCTACTACCACACGTTTTGCTTTTTTACATCAATTCTTAAATATTGATGATGCAATATAATAAAATAAAACAACAAACTAGTAGTTTCAAAATAAAACAGCTGAAGGATGACAAACTTGAAATAATGGGAAACACTGAAAAGAGAACGAGCAATTAAAAAAAAAAACCTGTGGGGAAACTTATCTATCCTGAATTTAATAAAATAAATATTCCACAAGAACTACACTGGAACAGTCATGGAAAAATAAAAACGAAGAGAATTATTAGCCCTTTCTCCTATTTCTACTCATCTTCATGTCCCATCTCCCTCTGCTACCAGCTACCCACTACTAGGTGCATAAAGACTGAACTAGCAGTTGGCGCAACCCCACAATTCAGTCTTCAACCTAAGATATAGCATGGGACCTGTTCCCACCAACTGCATAGCTACACCTTCTTTGAGGATACTTTGTCCTGTCCCACCTCCAATGGTTTTCTCTCCTCTCCCCAAACCATCAGCCAGCATTCTATGGCCACTGATCATGCTCAGTTCTCAGTAACCCCTGGAGCATGTGGTTAGTGTCATTTAGTTACGTAAGTATCCATATAGAGAAAATGAAATTTTGATTAATACCCAGAGGATATTGCTTGTCAAGGGGTATTTACTGGGCCATACTTGGAGATGGAGTACTGGACTACATAGAAATTTCATCAGATACAGAAGGACACTTTAATAGATGTATACAAAACATGCCATTCTACTAGTAGCCCTTTGAGAAAAGAAGAGTAGTTGGCATCCGTCTGTCTCGAGAGACAATGGAGTGCGCCTCTGGGGGGTGAAGTCAAACCGCTGCATTTGCAGTACTGACGTGACCTCCCTAGGGCGTAAGCCTGAACAGTGTGTAGGTAGGTCCTGGGCTGCCCAGATGACAAGAACGCGTCTCGGCCTCACTGATGTGTTCCAAAGGAAAGCAGAACAATACGTTTGGCACCAGCTTGGCTGCAGGAGTTGCCAAAAAGAAGCATACAAGGCTACTGTCTTAGGAAGGGGT
>NC_138035.1:54471316-54481316 GCF_964106645.2 Podarcis pityusensis | reverse complement strand
AATTAGAAGCTATTTTGAAAAACTAAAAATACAAGCCCACGTATGTCTATTTGGAACTAAGTCCCACCAAACCCAATGGAGGCTACTATCATATAAGTATCTATAGGATTGCAGACTTTTAGAGGGCATTTCCATTTTCTATGATAATTTCTACTGAAATCCTCTTACTATATTTTGTTAATACCTGTGGGCTTCTAAGCAATTTAAATAATCAGTAGCATCAATTTAATTTTTTGTTATTATGTTATTTATCCTAGATTGTATGCACTCTTACACACTTGAAATGATTGCTATGAAACATTTTAAACAATTGTTTGCAATATATACATACATTGTGTTATTTAAATTCTCTGGCTGTATTTATATTATTTGTATATTGTGGTCAATTTTTATATATTCCTGTTTTCTATAAATTTTGCTGTTTGTTTGGTTTACAGTTTAAACACTGATAGTAGATAAATAGTATGATTTGCCTTTAAGCACAATTACCTAACACACAATAGTAGCAGAAAATTGTAAAAAGATGGTATTAGGGGAGTAGAGTTAATGAATACTCCAAATGCAAGCTCAAATCTACCCTGTGAAGCAATCAAGTTTTTTGCAACTGTTTTGACCTTACTGACACAAATTTAATTCTGCAAATCTAATCTCAAAATAAGATTCTACATCTAATGCAGTCCCATTTGTCCATGTATTTAATCAAAAATATTTTATTTATAGGCATTATACACACTGCTTAATAGATCAGAAATTAGATTTAACAGATTAGACATAAAGTGCTTAAAAACTATAAACATTGCTTTCTATTGTCTGACTTATTGTACTGATTGTACTGATGGATAATTAAAACTGAAAGAAAATAGCTCAGCTGGAAGGTGACAAATATCTACACTGGGATAAAAAAAGTTACTTATACTCTAGTCATACCTCAGTTAAAGATCTCCTGATATCTTGTGACTGAACTCAAACTATTTATCATTGCTATATATTACAAAAAAATAAAAAATAAAAATAGGATGCTGTCATTGCTTCTTAATACATCACTGAGAAATTACCACTGCAAAATTTTAGCCAAACTTTTAGATAAGCCTCCTAGTGATGTTATAAATTCACACCAAACGCACAAATACTCCATTAGAATAAATAAATGGAGGGGGGGGGAATCCTACAATATTAGCTTCTTTAACAGTTTCTGATCATTTTACTGATTATAATGTCTCAGTTTCCAAATGACTGGCTCTGCTTATGAAGCACTTTAAACTGAACTTCATGCATGCGATTCACAAACCTTAACTGATCACTTAACTATACTGAAGTGGTGGAAGAAAACATGCATTTAAAAAGGTCTGCAGTTTACCTGCCCCTTGCACACAAGTAGAACAGTGAAGTATTTCAATCTCATAGTAAAAAGTTCAACAGAAAGGAGAATTACAATACAACATGTAAGATCACTTTACTTTGCATAAGCACAGAAAGAAACAAAAACAAATAAGTTTGTATATTTCTTGTTGATTCAAATGTCAATTTCTGACCTATTTTTCTCTCTCTCTCTCTCCAAATTAGACAATACCTCAAGTGGCACCAATGA
This sequence comes from Podarcis pityusensis, assembly GCF_964106645.2. Taxonomy (NCBI): domain Eukaryota; kingdom Metazoa; phylum Chordata; class Lepidosauria; order Squamata; family Lacertidae; genus Podarcis; species Podarcis pityusensis. Next base: position 54,479,728 of record NC_138035.1, on the reverse strand, counting down.
AACTGCTCACGTTATTCTTCTCTTCGCTTTTTGGAAAACGTGAAAAGAGTAAGTTGTAGTCCAAAACACATTCAAAATCACATGAAGGATACAGATTTCATGTTTACTAGTGCTTATGTTCCATAACACCATGTTTTGGGGGATGATTTATATTCCAGATTCAGTCTGCATTTAAACCTACCATAAAATGCCTCCTGAGTCCTATTAAGTGGACACAGGGCTTTACTTTGCCTGTCTGCTTATTTAAGATCTAATCACAGTTTTGAAGGGGGGAAATATTGCCCCTAAGCCTGTCCCCCTCAGAACCTGTCGGATATTAGTACTCAACTGGATATTTTCATCTCCAATTGTTATTCTCTGTGGTCTTTGCAAATGCTATCTACTGGAAGCTGTGACTCTGTGGACAAATTGGCTAGAAATGACTAGGGCTCCTGCTTTGAGAAATGAGTAAGTAGCATATTATTCTCATTCTGTGTTTTCTGCTGTAATATACTGTGGTGGTAACTTTTTTAACATACTAAATGAATATTAAACAACTAGGTGCATGTTTAAATGATGCAACAATAGGGAAGGTTGGCAGAAAAAATTGTTTTACAGTAGAATAGCACGAATGTTAAGCATTTAAGAAGGATCTATAAGAATGAAGATTAAGTATCTTTCCCCCCTTATGGTTAAACAATACAGTGAGGGAGCCAGCTGTTGAAGAGTCTATACTAGAATGTGAAACAATGCAGAACTGAAAAATCCCCAGATACTTTTCAGGTTTCAAATTGAAACTATTTTAATTGTTATATCTATAACAAATAATAATCACATAAGCTATTTAGTATTAAGCACAACTTAAAAACCAGAAAACAAATAACTACCACACTCATTTGCGGCAACAGGCCCAAATTAAAGCAATGCAACTACAGTTTTATTTTGCAAAATTCAATAAAACTATTTTTAACAGCTTTAGTTTCAGCAAGGCTTTTTTCTCTTCTGATTAAATCCAGATGCTGATAATAAAAATATACCTATTTACAAATTAAGTACTCAGTACTGCGCCATGAACAACTAATTGCTTTAGCTAATGGGAACAATAGGAAACACAAGCATCTCAGCAGTTCAGACAAGACACTCCGCACCCAGTAGGATTTGGTCCCATAATTGAGGGGGGAAAGTGCCCTAATGCCATTTAAAAAAATTAGTAGTAGTAGTAGAAGCAGAAGCAGCATCATTAAAACAAAACAAAAAAGAATTATTCTCTACTTTTTTCTACTAAAGTTGACTGCAAAGGTAGTTGGATTCCCAATTGATAAATAATGAAAATAGATGAAATACTGAAGAGTACCTGTTATTTAGTTTAAAGTATCAAATGGAAATGTGGTCCCCTATATTGTACTTTTTTCTTTCAGTCTCTGTGAACAGGTCATTCAGTCACACCACCAATATTTCTATTTGAAAAATTCATCCATTTTATTTTATTTACAATTATCACAGCACCAGCAAACATGAATGTTGCAAAAAGTCACTGTGGTCTTTTCACCTTAACTGAGTTTTGGAACAATTTCATTCTAGTAGGATGCAAAGTATCAAGTAATGTGGCCCTCTGGTGGAAAGCTAAGTATCACATTTTCCTTCCCTGTATCACTCAGGGAAACTGGAGGTGCTTTTTTTTTTAGGGAAGAAAAAAACCATTTTGCTGGAAAAGATATAGGGGCAACTTTTATAAATACACCACACACCCTTAACAGAAGCTGTACAATATATCCCAGTGCAGGCAGATCTTTATGAATAAGAAACACAGATCCGATATTTGAAGGTGAACATGCAAGAGAGATAAAAAACAAACAAACAACAAATAATGCTCTGAAAACTCTCCACTTTCTGCAATATCATAAAAGTGCACAAAATCCACATCAGAGTAAAGGTCACTAAAGGAAATCTAATTTGTAAGAAAACAAACACAAAGCAAAAACAAAACAAAAAAACTTACCTGCTGTTGTTGCAGATGCAGCAGTTCTACTGTGCTTACTTCAGTGCTCGTGTCACCACTTGATCTTCCATCTCTGCTGCCAGCATCTAATTGGCTGCTTAGAGTGCTCATTCCATTTTGATTCATTGAACTGTTGCTTATTGTCTCTGTCGCAGATTCCTGCATCATGACTTAATACCTAAAAGTGATTAAGAAGTATCAATTAACACACACGTTACACCTTCACACTTCCATTATCAAGATGTCCCTCTCTGCCAATTACAGAGACAGCATCTTTAGAAGAAGGGGAGAGAGGGGAAAATCCTTGCAGAGTCATTTAAGAAGCAAGCAATGCAATACAATGCAATGCAATGCAATGCAATGCAATGCAATGCAAACCTTGCTTTCGTAGACACACTAATTGCTGAAATTACATTTCCTATAAGAAACACTTTGGGTAGTTAAATTTAACAGGGAAAACAACACCTTATATACTTGCAGACTGGTCAAATAACATTCACGAACAGCTACATTTTAAAGTAACCTATCAAACCAGTTTAAATGAAGGCACAATTTCACACACTGCGCTGTATTTCTTATTATCTAGCTTTGACAACCATGGATGAGTATACAGCCTTATTTAAAATATTCACTATCTTGATTCTGTCAGAATTTTACAGCATTTCTTATGCAAGGCTGTTGTTTAATGATGCACAGCTAATCATACAAAATTAAAATTTTGTAAGGGTGTTACAAATCATATGGTATCAACCAATGATAAATAGTATAATGGGCTTCTCCTTTTTTGTGACTAAATAAAATTTTGCCTTGGAGGCATTTTAAGAAAAAGCTCCTGCTGCAAACACGTCAGATATTGCCTATTTTTTTAATCAAACGGCTGATATTCATTTATTTTTCTGACATTTAAAACATTTAATACTGTCCTTCCTGGGAAGTAATTAAGCTTATGCATGAGCAGCAATCAAACTGTTCACTTGAAGATGACTTAAAACTCAATTTTAACATAGGCAAATAAATGAAAGATATAAAATTAATTTTCCAAGCATGTATTAGATATGAAAGCTGGAAATAAAATCTATCAAGAATATCACTAATGATTGTGCTAAAAACAGCATAAATTATGCATATTACCTTCTCTACAGTAATAAATGTTTTATCATTTTCACTGCATAAATATACTGTACTTTCAGGATAGCAATGAGATGTCCTGCCAAGATCAGTTGAAATCCATGCAGTAAATAAAGAATCAACATAACCTTACAAACTAGAATCTCAAGTGCATTTTGCATCTGTAAAATGGAAACATCAATTTTTGTTCTCAAAGCTACTAACATTCTACACTGTGCTGAAGGTGCTCTTCGGTTCATTTTCCTGTAATAATGCATACATTACACAGAAAGATTTCGAGGAAAAGAAAAGAGCAGACTTTCTGAAATGAGATCTTAAAAGGCACCTCTCCTGGTAGGCAAATAATCTTTTTAAGCAACCTTGGTTAAAGAACACAGATGCTACTTTACCCAACATATTGTTCAACTCAGTTCAGCCTGTGCACAAGAATTTCTTCCTATCAGAGAAAAACACCAAGCAGACCACTACAGCTGAAGCCACTCTTAAGAACGTCAGCTAAACAGCAATATAAGTTTTCATAAAGAAAGGTTTAAAGGGTAAATAGAATAAACATTTTTTTAAAAAAAAACTTTACACAGCAAAAGTCTAGTTCTGGTCAAGAAGGAAGGACACAAACACAACAAACATGATTACAGTTCACGTAAAATAAAGGGCAGCTGTTACAATCACAGTTAACCACTGTAGAACCAGATGTGTTTAAGAACAAATAGCCCTTGTTAAACAGTCTACAGAACATTAACTAAGAATAAGAATAGAAATGAAAAATGTGATATACGTGAAGATGAATTTTCCAAGAAGAAAACTAAGCTAATATTCTTTTTTTCCTGAGAATAAGAAGCTAATAAGTATTCAAATTAGGCATAAATTTTGCATGCACAGAGTTTAAAATATTCAGAAAAAGGGGTCTGATAGCATTTACTAGGTATATGAGCATTCTAAATAATATCTCCTGCAATTCCACAGACATGTTAAAAACAATATATTTAGACTGCAATCCTACATCCACTTACACAGGAGTATGTCCCCCCCGAACCCAATGGGACTTACTTTATGTAGAGGAGTATATGATTGTGTCATTTGTTACTAAAATGCATTTAAAGCATACATCTCATCTTTTCCACAGTGTCTCCTAAATTATTTGAGGTGGAGGAATGTCTTCAGACAGATTTTTTAAAAACCAACAAAGTAAATATTTGACTATATTTGTGCTGTAGTCAATTACATGCATTAAAAAGATAAACCCTGTGAGCCTGTAGCTTAGCCAGCCAATCAAAATAGTTCATACATTTTTGGAAATCTCTAGCTTCAAAATCAAAATGATTATCTTTGCATATCTGAGATTCTTTGAGGACAGTAAGAAAGAAAAGGGTTAAACATCCTCCAGCTCATGCTAACCAAAAGGTGTATAATGTCTCGTGGATTTTGGTATCCTTGGAAAGTCCTAACGTGTAGTTTGGAGTTTTAAGCTTATGTTGATCTGTGAGCCTGTGCAATCAAGTTGAGCAAAACATGACCAATAAATGGTACTTCTGCAACGGAATACAAGGTCTGAGCTACCCTTAATGTGCACAGAAAAGGGACAAGGAGAGAGCATAATATTAATTTGGAAGCTGGTGATGGTAAAGGAGGAGGAAAAAAAGTGAAAATATTTTCCAAAGTAAGCCACACATGCCTAGCATTCTGACATGACATACAGCTCACATAACCATAATAAAATAGGTTAAAATAAGCAGTCTCTTAAATTGGAGGTTGTACTGGTTAGAGATGCACACCATTACTTTGTAATTTTGCCAGCGGGGGGCTCCAAGCAGAAGAGGGACTTTGCGGGTAAAATCTTGTTGTGTGGTTAGCATGACTCTGTCAATCCCTTAAAATATTGCATCCTGAAAATATATATATTTAAGGCTGTTGGTATCCTGCAAGCTCTTCTTAAGCTCAAATTCATAAACAGACTAAACTCAAGTACTTGTTCCAATTTTATGACTTTCACTCCAAATTGATTTAAAAATCCCCCCCCAATACTATGATAAAGCATGCCTTTTCACACACTATCCAAGTTCAGTGCATCGTCCTGAAGTTAATTTGTGCATGGATCCCAAATTGCATGACAATTAAGACAGCCGCCTTCAGATACCTCAACTATATTTCACACAAAAGGTACTTCCTGTTAACGGAGAAGTACAGGCTACCACCTGAGCATTTAACAAACAATCAGGCAATTCAAGTGGAATCCTCACACTATATAATTAGAAGAATACACTTTTCCTTCCTGCTACATGCTCTCCCTTGCCACTAATCTTAAGTTTTCTCTAGGTTTCTTTAAATCAGCAAGTCACTGTACAGATACTTATTCTCTACACCACTTCCCTTTTGAAACATTAAAGTGACACTGAAACTGACTGCACAAGATTGCATTTTCTCTTCCTAAACAACTTGAATTGAAAGGTTACTTAGTGTAACAATATTTACTTGCAGAATTGTGTTGTTACCAAGGGCATAATGGATGGTGGCTATGCAGGTTTACGCAAGAATGAGTGAAGCATGAGGCATTAGCCATGTGTTTGACATGTTTCAAATTGCTATAATCCAGCATTAAACACACCCAGCAATTCATGCCATTTCTTGCAGCCATAATCTTGAATAAAGCGTGCACAACCACTTATTATATAAATTAGTATATGACTCCCTGTTATAGTCACAACAGTGCTTTTGTGTTTATTTTGCATCAAGATGTGGTCTTTTATTTGTACAAATAGCAGGATAAAAAGACACAGCTCAATTAGACCTCCCTACTTTTATGATAGGGTTGCACAAAATTCTAGACTTGTTTGTTTTGGTGTTTTTTTAAAAAAATGAGTTATGTTAGCATAGAATGGAACAGTGTGAAATATTTTCTTCCTTGTGTGATTCCAACACTGCTTTATTGCTTTCCTGGTCTCTGAACCCTGTGAGGGCCAGGTGCTGTTTTGAACTTCAGAAACATGAATGACTATAGCAAGTGAAAGTTCTGAATCACCACTAGGGGGCCTCATTTTTGAGAGACAGAAGGCTTTATTGCATATGATCAACTTCCTAGACGGAAAAAAGCCTTGGAGTTTTTGTATTCACTGTTAACAGCCCTTAAAAATCAGTTGACAAGAATGAGAGTCTGGCTAAGTAGGAATGATCTAGCAGCTGTGAGGTACTATCTGATATGTACTTCATTATTTTAAAATAGGTTAATACTTTCTGTTCCTTAAAGCTTGTAACCTACAAACCTCCTAAAATGGAAAACCCAAGTCAGTTCTGTCCATTGTCATAAATGGCTTGCAAACAGTAGCCTAGAAATGATAAGACAGGATGAAGCTTAATATGATGCCACATGAGTGTACTTAAAGAGTTTATAAATAAATGTTGACTTCCACAACATGTTTGAAGTGTTAAGGTTTACATCCCTATCTCCAGCAGATATAATGTGAAAATGCAACTTTTAAAAAAAAAACAACCTGGAATGAGCAAGTATAGGATAAAAATTCAAAATGTGATCCAAAGGACCTGGAAATTAGAGCCATGCGCCCTGAGGTTCTCTCAAACAGCAGTCTGTTGTACTGCATAACAAACTGCTTTTGAAACTTAAAAATTAGTTTGTGATGCAATATGTGCCCGTAGGCATGTTCAAACCTTCAAATGTGCAGAAAATGTGTTGCACATCATTTGTGTGTTTTATAAATTTAAAATAAATAGCATACCTCTATAGATCACCTCTCAATTGCAACTTCTAGATAAAAAATCATTTTGCCAATAATTAATCATTTCAGATCCCTCCACCCATAATTAAACACACTCACAGAATCTAAAGGACTGTGAGCATATGTGGAACCTCCCCTCCAATAACCCTGTATGTTATAATACACTTTTTCCTGGGTTCACTTTAAAAACTAAGACATACCCATCATTCTGCATTTTTAATCTTGACCAGAACTTAGATTTTGGGGGAAATAATATCATAAGTGCTCTCTTTGGCTCGATTCATAATTAATAGCAGGCACAATATACTTGAAAATCTAGACTAGTACAGTAAAAGTCTTAAATATCTTTGACTGTATAATAAATCAAAATGGCAACTATAAGGCCATTGCTCTGTGTGCAATAAGAAAAACAATACAAACAAGTTTCATTCTGTCCCCCTTATTTAAATGTAAAGTATGATACATTTCAAAGACAGACATAAGAATGGGAATAACTGAATACACTGTTTGGTTGGTGTCCCTAAAATAATTAGGCCCTTGTAACTGAAATGCTTAAAGTACTTTTGATGGTGGTATTCAAGGAGAAAACAACTGTATTTAATTTAAAATCAAGAGAATCGTCATTTTTAAATGGCAAAGTTTTTACCTATATACTCAAGCAGAGCTACCTGATTTGGTTAGGTAACTCCAGACATGCAGGTAAATGGATGACCTTTCCAGACCAGGATCCGAACATGCAAACTGGTCCTAGTAAGATGCCTACATCAAGCAGCTAGGGTGCTGGGTCAGCATCTATACACACAGCACTCAAATGATGGGGAATGAGATCCAGATGCAATTTAGCCATTGTGATCTCCACCAGCAATGCACAGTGTAGATGACAGTGTGTCTTGCCATCTGTCTTACAATGTAGATGGGAATGCATGCAGGCAAACCTCAACCATCTGCCATCTAGGACTGCTGCATGCAGTTATCATTTGTGTTAGTAGTCACACGCAACATTTTGCTGCTAATAACTATCTCTAGATGAAAGCCAGTGCGGTTAGGCGCTCGAAGGAATGACAAATTCTACACTGCAATCTGATCTAGATTAGATTGACAAAATGCATCCTGCCATTCTTCACTACCTTCTACTGAGCCTCTTTTCCAAGGGGAAAAGGTAGTATCCTGTAACACTGGCAGCAAAATACGGTATAAAATGACAGCCTAAAATTAAATTTCTAAACTAAAACAGTAGGTCTGTGGGTATATATATATAGTTATTTATAACATGTTTTTATTTACTGTTATTCCTATTTCCCATCCCAGCAATAGAAATTACACACACAGAACATACAAATAAACTTCTAAGCTAAAGGGTGAGTAACACAGCTATATATCAGGTATGATGTAATAAAACTGGCAATTCCCATTTTATTCTTCGCATGAATTAGTGTACAAACATGCAACTTCATCATGTATTACTTAAGGCAGCAATCCTAAAACAAACTCACTGGGAAGTAAGCCCCATTGAACTCAACGAGACTGACTTTCAAACAAACTTGCATAGGCTTGTATTGTAAAAACATACAATGTCCA